>NW_027591038.1:0-126697 GCF_964213995.1 Mustelus asterias | reverse complement strand
GTTGGACTTTAACTTGGTGTTTTGAGACTTCTTACGGTGTACTTACACCTCAGACATTGTAGCAGGTCAGGAAGGCAGTGTTGGGGTTGACCACGGCCGAGGCAGCTACATACAGCCACATATTCTGTTATACTTGAAGGACTGCGGATTGAATGTGAGGCATTATGGGACTGGACTATCTTGACCACATTCCTGTGACTGCTCAGTTTCTGCAATCACGGACCATTGAAGCTGCTTCGCAGAGCCCCAACAGAGGACCTGGTGAGAATATTTACTCAGAATGAGTTAGAATTAAACTTATTCCAGGACCAGCTGGTGTTCAGTGGCTGAGATTCCTGAATCTGTAAAAAGGGGGTCTGACCAATCAACAAACAGTGGTAAATAGTTAGTTAAAAAGCGTTCTCAGGCATTGTTTAAATTATTTTATCCCAAATTTGTGATCAGAACTGTGAGGGACTTGTGATCCGATATTCAGTGAAGTGACGATATACTCCAAGTAGCACTGGACTGAAAAGCAGACCTCTGAGAGTAGATTCTAATGGTTATAATCCTACCCAAGCATGGCCAGTGAAAAATCAGAGCTCTTACCTGCTATTTGGAAACTAAGAACAAGAAACTTATTGATAAAATTATTAGAGAATACAGCCAACGTTTCGAGACTGGAAGACATTTCATAACAGCTCTTATGAAGGGTCATCCATACTTGAAACATTGGCTCCACTCTGTCTCCACAGATGCTGCCAGACCTGCTGAGCTTTTCCAGTATTTTCTGTTGTTGTTTCAGATTCCAGCATCCACAGTATTTAACTTTTATGATAAAATGATTAGTTCTGATTGGAAACCCCACGACCCTCCCGCAAAACAGAGGGAGTGGTGGCAAAAGGGGAAAAAGGATAAGGATGATAAAGTCTGGGTTCTGATTCTCCGAGCCCATGTAGAATCAACAAAATGAGTGAAGCAGTTTATAAAGAACGGAAGTTATCCATCCCTAAAAAAATTCATCAAATAAAAGTAATTAAGTTATGGAATATAACAAAAAAATTCAGAGATGAAGTTTACAATCTAGTTTGTTTTGATTTTTTACTTGTGTAAAGTGGTATTATTGTGGGCCAATTTTTGAATATAACATCCCTGCTGTTCAATTCTATCTCTCGAGAATGGAACCCTATTTATGGGCCCCAGACCTTAGGGAAGATGTGAAGTTCTTAGAGAGGGTGCAGACGAGATTTGCACGAATGGCAACTCACATCATTAAAAAGTAGCTGGATCAGCACTTGGCAAGTCAGAACAGTTAAGGCGATGGGCCAGGTGCTGGTAAATGGGATTCGGTGGGAGGTCAGGTGTTTCTTGCGTGTCGGTGAAGACTCGATGCGCTGAAGGGCCTCTTCTGCACTGTACGATTCAATGATGAGGCAATTCAGTTAGTTGGAGAGAGTGGAGCAGCTGAAATTTCTCTCTTTAAATCAGTCAAGACATTAGGGTCTAGAATGGGGTCATTCGGTCCACTGATTCAATGCTGGCACTTTGCATGTCAAACTCTTGTCCGTTCTATTTATTGACAGATCCATGCTCACTGCTTCCTGTCCTGGAGTGGAGATGCCGGCGTTGGACTGTGGTAAACACAGTAAGAAGTTTAACAACACCAGGTTAAAGTCCAACAGGTTTATTTGGTAGCAAAAGCCACACAAGCTTTCGGAGCCTTAAGCCCCTTCTTCAGGTAGAGAATAGAGAAACCCTACAGTACAGAAAGAGGCCATTTGGCCCATCGCGTCTGCACCGACCACAATCCCACCCAGGCCCTACCCCCATATCCCTACATATTTACCCACCATTCCCTCTAACCTACGCATCCCAGGACACTAAGAGGCAATTTTAGCACAGCCAATCAACCTAACCCGCACATCTTTGGACTGTGGGAGGAAACCGGAGCACCCGGAGGAAACCCACGCAGACACGAGGAGAATGTGCAAACTCCACACAGACAGTGACCCAAGCCGGGAATCGAACCCAGGTCCCTGGAGCTGTGAAGCAGCAGTGCTAACCACTGTGCTACCGTGCCGCCAGGTGAGTGGGAATTCTGTTCACAAACAGGGCATATAAAGACACAAACTCAATTTACATGAATAATGCTTGGAATGCGAATACTTACAACTAATCAAGTCTTTAAGATACAAACAATGTGAGTGGAGAGAGCATCAAGACAGGCTAAAGAGATGTGTATTGGACACTTTCAGCTCTCTGTGTCCTGGACACAGCTGGAAATCTCCATGCAGGCTCCCAGACAGATATATGTCTATCTGACTGGACTAACAATGTGTGGAATGTACAGACTGGGGGAACAATGGGTGGGGGCGGGACTCCCGGGTCCGCGCGCCTGAACCCGGAGACGTCACCGCGGAGCAGAGTGATTGCTATTGGCTGATTCAGGCAGGGCTCCATTGTGCCGTCACAATGATTCAGAGGGGCGTTCCCAGCACACAGTGTCCCATTGGCAGCAATATCACTGGTGACAGAAGCAGCACACTGCGGATTGGGCACCAGCTCAGCGCGGCTGGCGGTCAAAGCCCCGCCCACACCCCACGTGGGCTCGGGTTCCGCCCCCACATTGTCCACATGCGGGAGATTAGCCAATGGCAACGCGTGGAGGACCGGATGGGCGCTGGTCCTCCAGCCAATCAGAATCCGGGCCCTGTGTCAATGGCTGCGCGGAGCTTGGTCCATTGTCTGTGAGTAAAGTGTTTGAATTCTGCGCTCCAGAGGACTGTGGAGCCTCAGTCATCAAATATTTTCAAGAGAGAGATTGGTAACTTTTGAGGCATTGAGCAACCTGGGGGATAGTTTGGGAAATATTGGTCCTATGGAAATAGTGTGAGGTCGATCAGCCAATTCTCAATCAATGGTTGAGGCAGTTCGATGGGCTGAATGGCCAACTGCAGCTCCAATTTCTTATGATTTCTGTGTCCAGGGCAAGAAGCAGTGAGCATGGATCTGTCAATCAGCCTCAATCAGCACCTTCAGGAGAATTGGGAGGGTGAATATTAGATACAGCAGAGTGAGAATGGAGGGAGAGTGTGTGGGATGGAGATTTACAGCTTTTGCACAATGAGAGAGGAAAGAATGTTCCATAGAAACTAGAATTGTTTGTTCTGAATTTCTATTTCTATTTCTAACTCATTTTACAGGATATTGAAAGAGGAATTACAGGCTGAAATCTCAAATGTCACGTCTAGATCTGGCAGTCATATTCCTTGGGAGCGAAATATCATCGGCCTTTGAATCTGGAAGGGGAAATGTTTGTCCAGTCTGTCGATTTGAAAAAAAATTCAAACATCAGTGTGACTGGAACAGCACCAACACACTGTCACACTCGAGTGAGTGTGTTCCAATGCACTGACTAAAGAGCTTTAACC
Organism: Mustelus asterias; assembly: GCF_964213995.1. Lineage (NCBI taxonomy): Eukaryota > Metazoa > Chordata > Chondrichthyes > Carcharhiniformes > Triakidae > Mustelus > Mustelus asterias. Next base: position 123,287 of record NW_027591038.1, on the reverse strand, counting down.
AGTTACACAGCCTGAATAAATATCACACCATTCACAGTGAGGAAAGACCGGACTGGTGTTGTGCCTGGACGAGGCTTCAACTGATTGTCCACCCAAGAGAGCGGCAAGGACACCTGCACCATGGAGAAACCATGGAAATGTGCGGACTGTGGGAAGAGATACAGATACCCATTTCAGCTGGAAGCTCATCGGCGCAGTCACACTGGGGAGAGGCCGTTCATCTGCCCTCAGTGTGGGAAGGGATTCGCTCTGTTATCCACGTTGCAGAAACACCAGAGAGTTCACACTGGAGAGAGACCGTTCACCTGCTCTCAGTGTGGGAACAAATTCACTCGGTTATCCAATCTGCAGGCACACCAGCGACTTCACACTGGGGAGAGGCCATTCACCTGCTCTCAGTGTGGGAAGGGATTCAGTCAGTTTTCCAGCCTGCGGACACACCAGCGGGTTCAGATTGGGGAGAGGCCGTTCACCTGCTCTCAGTGTGGGAAGGGATTCAGAGCTTCATCCAGCCTGCTGATACACCAGCGAGTTCACACTGGGGAGAGGCCCTTCACCTGCTCTCAGTGTGGGGAGGGATTCAGAGCTTCATCCAGCCTGCTGATACACCAGCGAGTTCACACTGGGGAGAGGCCGTTCACCTGCTCTCAGTGTGGAAAGGGATTCACTCGGTCTTCCAGCCTGCGGACACACCAGCGAGTTCACACTGGGGAGAGGCCGTTCACCTGCTCTCAGTGTGAGAAGGAATTCATAACTTCATCCAACCTGCGGACACACCAGCGAGTTCACACTGGGGAGAGGCCATTCACCTGCTCTCAGTGTGGGAAGGGATTCACTCAGTCATCCCACCTGTGGAGGCACCAGCGAGTACACACTGAGGAGAAGCCATTCACCTACTCTGTGTGGGAAGCGGTTCAGTGATTCATCCAGCCAGCAGAAACACCAACAAGTTCACACTGGGGAGAAACCGTTCACCTGCTCTGTGTGTGGAAAGGGGTTAAGACCATAAGACATAAGACATAGGAGCGGAAGTAAGGCCATTCGGCCCATCGAGTCCACTCCACCATTCAATCATGGTTGATTTCAACTCCATTTACCCGCTCTCTCCCCATAGCCCTTAATTCCTCGAGAAATCAAGAATTTATCAATTTCTGTCTTGAAGACGCTCAACGTCTCGGCCTCCACAGCCCTCTGTGGCAATGAATTCCACAGACCTACCACTCTCTGGCTGAAGAAATTTCTCCTCATCTCTGTTCTAAAGTGACTCCCTTTTATTCTAAGGCTGTGCCCCCGTGTCCTAGTCTCCCCTGCTAATGGAAACAACTTCCCTACGTCCATCCTATCTAAGCCGTTCATTATCTTGTAAGTTTCTATCAGATCTCCCCTCAACCTCCTAAACTCCAATGAATATAATCCCACGATCCTCAGACGTTCATCGTATGTCAGGCCTACCATTCCTGGGATCATCCGTGTGAATCTCCGCTGGACCCGCTCCAGTGCCAGTATGTCCTTCCTGAGGTGTGGGGCCCAAAATTGCTCACAGTACTCCAAATGGGGCCTAACCAGTGCTCTATAAAGCCTCAGAAGTACATCCCTGCTTTTGTATTCCAAGCCTCTTGAGATAAATGACAACATTACATTTGCTTTCTTAATTACGGATTCAACCTGCAAGTTTACCTTTAGAGAATCCTGGACTAGGACTCCCAAGTCCCTTTGCACTTTAGCATTATGAATTTTGTCACCGTTTATAAAATAGTCCATGCCTCTATTCTTTTTTCCAAAGTGTACGACCTTGCACTTGCCCACGTTGAATTTCATCAGCCACATCTTGGACCACTCTCCTAAACTGTCTAAATCTTTCTGCAGCCTCCCCACCTCCTCAATACTACCTGCCCCTCCATCTATCTTTGTATCATCGGCAAACTTGGCCAGAATGCCCACAGTCCCGTCATCTAGATCGTTAATATATAAAGAGAACAGCTGTGGCCCCAACACTGAACCCTGCGGGACACCACTTGTCACCGGTTGCCATTCTGAGAAAGAACCTTTTATCCCAACTCTCTGCCTTCTGTCTGACAGCCAATCGTCAATCCATGTTAGTACCTTGCCTCGAATACCATGGGCCCTTATTTTACTCAGCAGTCTCCCGTGAGGCACCTTGTCAAAGGCCTTTTGGAAGTCAAGATAGATAACATCCATTGGCTCTCCTTGGTCTAACCTATTTGTTATCTCTTCAAAGAACTCTAACAGGTTTGTCAGGCACGACCTCCCCTTACTAAATCCATGCTGACTTGTCCTAATCCGAGTTCTCTCGGTTATTCTGCCTGCAGACACACCAGGGAATTCACACTGGGGAGAGACCGTTCAGCTGCTCTGTGTGTGAGAAGAGATTCAGTTTTTCATCTCAGCTGTTGGTACACCAGCGAGTTCACGAGTGATTCCAGGGGTCGATTCTGCTGTTATTGTTTCTGCTCTCAATTATATTGGTCAATGGGGAGGGTCGGAGGGTTTCTTTCTGCTGGACTGGTCTGTCTCACAACTTTACTTCCAATGGCTGATGCTCTTTGAGTCTTGTTGCGAATACCTGGTTTCAAATTTCACAAGGATCACAGAGTGACAGGGTGCTCGGAAGTTCAGAGATATTTAGTCAGCATTTCTGTTTGAAACCTCCCAGATGCCCATCCAATTTCCTTTGTCATTGTTTATTGCCTCCACTTCCTCCACCCTCGTAGGCAGCGAGTTCCAGGTCATTACCATTCACTGCATCAAAATATTATTTCTCACATGGGCAGCACGGTAGCACAGTGGTTAGCATTGCTGCTTCACAGCTCCAGGGACCTGGGTTCGATTCCCGGCTTGGGTCACAGTCTGTGTGGAGTTTGCACATTCTCCTCGTGTCTGCGTGGGTTTCCTCCGGGTGCTCTGGTTTCCTCCCACAGTCCAAAGATGTGCGGGTTAGGTTGATTGGGCATGCTAAAAATTGCCCCTTAGAGTCCTGAGATGCGTAGGTTAGAGGGATTAGCGGGTAAATGTGTAGGGATATGGGGGTAGGGCCTGGGTGGGATTGTGGTCGGTGCAGACGCGATGGGCCAAATGGCCTTTTTCTGCACTGTAGGGTTTCTCTGATTCTATGATCCCACCCAAAACTTTAAATTTGCTTGTCATCCTTGTCCCATCAGCTAATAGGAACAGATTTTCTTTGTCCACCTGATCTAAACCTGTCAGAATCTTGTCCACCTCTATCAAATCTCCCCTCAACCTCCTTTGCTCCAAGGGGAACAACCCCAGCCTGACATTGACAATAAAGATCAATCCAACAGAATATGTTACCTTCTGAAATCAAATGGGAATGTTTAATTTCTGTTTTAAAGATACTGTGAATATATTGTCCTGGACAATAAAGGAATTGGAATAACTCACCTTGGGTGTGGTTGAATGGAATATATCAATCTGGAACCCACTTACATTCTAGTGAAAGTCTGGAATGTGTAGCTGGAAGTCCCTTCCTAACAGCACTTTGGGTCACCTATACCTCAGGCATTGTAGCAGTTCAGGAAGGCAGTGTTGGGGTTGACCATGGTCGAGGCAGCTACATACAGCCACATATTCTGTTATAATTGATGGACTGTAGTTTGAATGTGAGGCATTGTGGGACTGGACTATGGAGTCATAGAGGTTTACAGCATGGAAATAGGCCCATCAGCCCAACTTGTCCATGCTACCCTTTTTTTTAAACCCCTTAGCTAATCCCAATTGCCCGCATTTGGCCCATATCCCTCTTTACCCATCTTACCCATGTAACTATCTAAAAGCTTTTTAAAAGACAAAATTGTACCCGCCTCTACTACTATCTCTGGCAGCTTGTTCCAGACACTCACCACCCTCTGTGTGAAAAAATTGCCCCTTTCGACACTTTTGTATCTCTCCCCTCTCACCTTAAACCTATGCCCTCTAGTTTTAGACTCCCCTACTTTTGGGAAAAGATATTGACTATCTCCCTTATCTATGCCCCTCATTATTTTATAGACCTCTATAAGGTCACCCCTCAGCCTCCTGCGCTCCAGAGAAAAAAGTCCCAGTCTATCCAGCCTCTCCTTATAACTCAAACCATCCAGTCCCAGTAGCATCCTAGTAAATCTTTTCTGCACTATTTCTAGTTTAATAATACCCTTTCTATAATAGGATTGTTAGCGCGAGTGAACAGATACCACACCACTCGCACCCAGAGCCAAGATTGATAGCAGCACAGTTTATTATAGTGTTTTACGTCGACGGAGGTACAATCAGGACAGAGACAAGACAGTCCCGAAAAGTACTCTGCTTGCCTGCCAAAACGGAGTACAGTTATAGTAACGATCTGTTTTGATATGTAAATGGTTTGTGAGTGGTTTCCTGATATAATCATCCTGTTTCAATAGGTTTGTGGGTGTGGAGTTTGATGTGTAAATGGTTTTCTTTTATAGTTATCCCGTTAATGGGTTTTCTGGTCTAGAGTTTTAATATGTAAAGTTTGGTTTAAGAGTGTGATAATTGCTTTATGTCTCTGAATTCCTTTGGACAATGGGTGTTTGATGGGATGTCAGGAAGTTTTCCAGGTCTCATGGTATTTTCTGAATAGCATATTGATGCGAGTTCCTGAGTCTTTGTCAACCTGGTTTCTGTGTTTAAAAGATGTCTGCTTGCCTTACTCACACCTTTCTGGCTGAATGCTGTCCTGTTTTGCTTCATTTATCGAGTTATAGTTTAAGAAATATTCTAATCCTAATACCCACAAAATTTATGCCCGCCTACAGTCCCCCCTGTCGGTCAAAAGTGAATTTTTGTTGTTTATTTCCTTTTCACTTTTCTAACCGATCTTTCTCCCCTTTATTATATTTTGTGTCCGGTGCTTCCTGCCTCCGTACGCTGCAGTCGTACAGTTTAGGGGAGTCCCGGAGTTTGTCAAATCATGTGGAGGCGGGAGTAATCATCCCGCTTGGTTACCTGCCCCATCATACCAATTGTTCTAACTAAGTTCTTATGTGCTTTCATTCTCTTCCGCTGGCGGTAGGTGTAACATGTAGCCAATCCCCAGGAAAGGGCTAAGATGAGCTGGATGACCACCAGTGTGTGCGATGTAATTTGGACCCAGGGGTGGATGTTTACATTTAGACCCCAGTCCCACACCTTCTGTACCCATGTTTGACTTCGTAACGCCGTCTCGGTATCTTGTTCCAAGGTTTTGATGTGTGACTGTAACCGGTGGTATAATCGGACGGAGTGTCCTACTTTAAGTCGGAGCTCCCTTAGGACTTCGGTCAGGTGTGGGATGGGGGCTTGCTCGGGTTCTTGGTAGTCTCTTAGGTTGTCTTTTAGGGGGTCTGTGGCATTAAAGGCTATGGTCTGCCTATTTCGGATATTGGTGATGTGAGCTTGACCTATAGTGACTGGCTTGCGCGGGGTAAAACAGAAGTTAGGGTCGGGGATTGGGCATGTTAATCCGTTATATGTGAATGATGTACGTGTGGTGGCCACACAGTATCTACCCCGCCCCCCGTATCCTGCCCGGGCGAAATGTGGGTCTACGGGTATAATCTCTAAGGTGCAGTCCTGTGTTCGGTTAAACCCACATTCTGCTGCCTCTCCTTGTCTCAGTGGGTGAGGACAGATGGTGACCTCTCCCCTCTGCTTGCACCCTGCGAGAGAAACACTGGACATTATGCCATGTTTGGAGATGGCCATGTTTTCGGTTATGTGGTAGCGGAGGGAAGCATTGCCCCTAACAACACCAATATTTTCAATTCGGAAGATGGGGAATGGTCCAGCGTCCTGTGTGACCGTTGGAATTAGCAGAACCATTCCTATCCCGGTGCCCTCACTAACCTCGCAGTCGGGGATTACTGGATATACTCGTGTCATCCCCTTCAGGGTCCGGTCATCCAGCACCCCCTTCTGATCTGCGAGTTGCGCTAGTTGGGCGCTGTCGATCCAATCGGGCACTTCCCCCCTGTGTACCTGGTCCAAATTGTGTCGTATTTGTGCCACCATCCACTGACCATATGCATGGCATAACTGTCCCTGTTGTACCCGGGCAGTGTCTTCCCTTTCCCTGTCTATGAGGCGATTGATAGTTCGGGCATGTGCTTCTAACACTGCAATCCCATCTAGTTGGATATGGGCGCCCGCTTCCCCTAAGAATGCTTGTTCCGCCTGCTGGTCTAATGACCGCTGTAATATGTTTTTCATTACCCCTTTCAGCTGTTCAATTTTACTGTTGAGGCCCTGGATGTCAATGGAGTTAATCATTGTGTCTCCTGTATTCAGCCCTGTGAGCATATCATTGATAATACCCCGTTTGCTTCGGTATGTGTTGGTGTTTATGTTTCCCCTGTAGTGTGTGGCCCCCATTGCGTCAATGGCCCGTTTTATGGTCTCTCTCTCTAACATCTGATACAAGTTCTGTACCTGTTCTGAGCAATGCCTGGGTACCTGGATTCCTGAAATGTCGATCAGGACAGGTACCACCTCATGTTTTACGTTGTCGTACACAATTTCCCCCTCGTTCCACAACACCAGTCCTCCCTCCGGTCCCCTGCTTTGCAAGGGACAGGGTAAGATTTCGGGCCTTGTGGTCGTGGGGGCCCGCGTTGGAAGCGGTGCAAAACATACATACAATGAGACTGCGGGAGCCTCAACAAGTCCGTAATAGCCGCAAATGTCCATGTTTGAATTCAAAGTGTCCTGTGGTCGGGCCTCTTGTGGGTTGTCGGGGAGGGCGCAGAGAGTCCCAAAAACGCACTGGTCTCTGTTCTGGAGGTCCCGCTGTTGAATGCATGTTCGGAGTCCTTCTAAAGTGCAAGTGAAGCAGATCTCGTTGATACCCGGGTAAACTTGTAGCCATGCGTTAAGATAAGTTCTACTGTTCATAGGGTCCGGTCCAGCTGGCACACATAGTGCCTCGGATGTGTTGAAGGCTACCCCGTGGAATCGCGGGTAGATGGGGTGTTCTTCGGGTGCCACACTCGTCAGGAAGGTCGCCGCGAGGATCATCCTCCAAGTGGTCCACATGGTTCTGGAGAGGGGTTGGGGGAGGATATATAAAACCTGGTGGCCGCCAGTCGTTAGGTTCATATTAGGTGATGAACTTGTCTTACTTATCTTATTCTTATTTCTATCTACATATATACATTCATGCCTCGGTTGGCATATAGTTCCTTTAGTGTTGGAAAATAAAGGTTGTTATTTCGATTTCCGCTGTAAGGACAAAGATGGTTAAGGGCCAATACGTGGAGTGGACGGAGCATCCTCTGTCCTTTCAGTCAGTCTGCTCTGTCCTCTTTCCCCGTGGTGATAGGATTTTAATTGCGACCAATGTTTCCATCGGCCTTTTCCTTTCACATCGACACACGCACATGTATCGCTGGTAAGGATAACCTCGTGGGGTCCCATCCATTTCGGTGCAAACCCGGGTCGGTCTGGGGCAATCCGAATCAAAACCCTATCCCCTACTCGAGGGAGGGTGGGGGTATGACTGACATTTTCCTTTTTAGCCTGGTCTCTAATGGCTTGCTGGTCCCTGGCTGTGTGGTGCAGGTCTCGGAGTTGTGAATCTAAGTGTTGCACATATCGTTTGAGCTTGTCCCGGAGGGGTGTCATTTCTTCCCCTCCCACGGCGATGTTTTCGGGGAGTCGCATTGCTCTCCCGGTCATTAGTTCGAACGGGGTGAGCCCTATGGTTCGACCTGGGGTGGCCCGTAGGCGCATCAGGATACAGGGAAGGACATCTACCCACCCCTGACCTGTTTCTGCGATAGTTTTTGCTATCGTGTTCTTGAGGGTGCGATTCATTCTCTCTACCATTCCAGCACTCTGGGGGTGGTATGGTATATGGAACCGCTGTCGGATCCCTAAGGTTTTACATGCGTGTTTCATTACCTTGCCTGTGAAGTGTGTCCCCTGGTCGGAGTCCAGTTGCAACGGGACTCCCCATCTGGGTATTATCTCATATGCTAAGATGTGGGCTACAGTGGTTGCCCCGCAATCCCGGGTTGGGAAGGCTTCTACCCATCGAGTGAACTGGTCAATGAGGACCAGGCAGTACTTCTTCCCACGACTGGTGGGTAGAGGGCCGATGAAGTCAATTTGGAGGTTTTCCCAAGGTCCCTTTGGTCTGGGTTGGTTTGCTAGTTTAACCTTCAGGGGCCGGCCAGGGTTATGCTGTGCGCATATGATGCATCTTTGGCAGTGCTTAGCTACATCCCGCCCCATCCCTGGCCACCACCAATCTCCTGATAAACGAGCTAGGGTCCCATCCCGTCCGGAGTGGTTTGGTTCGTGGTGGAGTCGAAGTAGTTCCGCCTGTATGAATGAGGGGGCGACTACTTGATGTCCTTTCCTCCATATACCATCTTCGTCTAAGGACGCCCCGGTCTGTTTCCATCGCGCCACCTCGTCTGGGTCAGCGCTACCCTGTAGTTTATGAACATCCATCTCTTCCATGGGGGAAGAGATGATGGCAGCTATCTGTGGGAGGGCTTCCCCTGCTGCAGCTTTAGCAGCGGCATCTGCTAGTTGGTTCCCCTTCTGCTCTACAGTCCTTGTCTTTTGATGGGCTTTTATTTTAATTACGGCTGCTTCTGAGGGTAGTCTGGATGCTGTGGCCAGGTCTCGAATTATATTTTCATGTTTTATGTGTCCCCCCGCTGCGGTAATGAATCCGCGCCTATTCCATGCTATCATATAGTCGTGAACCACCCCGAACGCATATTGACTGTCCGTGTATATGTTTACCCTTTTGTCCCTTCCTGCGCTAAGGGCCTTTGTTAATGCTATAAGTTCGGCCACTTGAGCAGAGGTCTCCCCCCCCATGGTGCCCTTTGCTATTAGTGTTCCTTCCTGATCTACCACTGCCCATCCTGTGCGGTACTGTCCCTCCACCTGCCTTCGGGACCCGTCTACGTATAGTATTATATCGGGGTTCTCCAGTGGCTGATCACTAATCCCATCCTCTGTATCCATGTCTGGGTTAATCGGACAGTGATGTGGACTGCCGTCTGGAAGGAACCCCTCTGCTGGGTTTCTTCCGGTATCTCGTACGATTTTAATAGATTGGTCCTGAGGAAGGAGCACTGCCTCCCAAGTTGCCCTTCGAGCATCTGAAACAGTTCGGAGTCGACCTGTGTTTAATAATTCTACTATTGTATGTTTTGTGTGCAGGATGATCTGTCCTAACATAGTAATGGGTTCGCACACCCTGACTGCCCATGCGGCACAGTCCAGGGCTGCCACACATTTGTGTAGTCCTTTGGCTATCGGGGACTGCCGCACCGAATAATATGCTACAGGTCTCATGGTGCCCCCACTTTCTTGAGTCACAACGGAGCTATAGAATCCGTCCTCCGCATTATAAAAAAGATGGAACGGTTTCGCTATGTTGGGCAGGCATAAGGCTGGGGCCGCTAATAATTCTGATTTCAGGTGGGAGTATGCTGTTTCTTGTTCGGGTCCCCATTCAATGATTTCTGCCCCCGGCCTCCCCCCTTTTACCAATCGCTGGATAGGTTCTGCTATGGATGCAAACTGATCGATGAAATTCCGACAGTAATTAAAGAGTCCCATTACCCTACGCACCCCCCTAACTGTGTTCGGACGGGTCATGTTGGCAATTGCTGTTTTTCGGTCCGTGGGAAGGGTTTTCTTTCCCTGACTTATGTAATGCCCCAGATATCGGACCTCTGGTTTTGCGAGTTGTGCTTTGGTTGGGTTAACCTTAAATCCTGCTGTTTGTAAGCCCCGCAGGATTACTGACAGGGCTCCCAAATGCCCCGTCGGGTTAGTGGAGGCGATCAAGATGTCATCCACATATTGGAGAAAAGCGCTCTCATAGGGGGATAAGTTACAATTTTCGAGGGCTTTGCTCATAACCCGGTGGAATATGTTGGGGCTATTGTGGAATCCCTGGGGGAGACGGGTCCAGGTGTACTGTCTACCTCCACAGGTGAAGGCAAACTTCTCCTGGGAGTCTGGGTGGAGTGGAATTGACCAGAATCCGTTTGCTATGTCTAGCACGGAGAAGATACAATATTCAGGTCGCAGTCCGTTAAATATAGTGGCCGGGCTCGCAACGATAGGGTGTTCCTTTGGGGTGACCTTATTCAGGGCGGTATAGTCGATGGTTAGTCGGTAGTTCCCGTCTGGCTTACGGACGGGCCACATCGGGGAATTTGTGTGGGACACGGTGGGTCTCAGGATGCCCCGTTTAACCAAAGCCTGGACGATTGTTTCGGTTGCCTGTAACGCCTCGGGTTTTATGGGATATTGTTTATGAGGGGCATGGGCTGGTCCTTGTATTTGTAAAGGAAGGATTGTGACGAGACCGCAGTCTTGCTTGCCTGTAGCCCAGACCCGGGGTAGTGCTTGACATAAGAGTCCCACTAGTCCCTCCTTCTTCCAGTCTCGGGCCGTCGGAGCCGGAGCCCCCATGCCTATGGCTGCTACGTTCTTATTAGGGACCCAGTATCCTTGGATCCCGCTCTTGTGTTCTTTCCTTGCCGTCCACAGCAGGCGCTTATTGAAAGCGTCCACCACTGCTCCTAACTCTCCCAGGAGGTCTATTCCCAAAATTGTCCCTTCTTCATTTGGGCCCACCCAGAAGTGTACGGGGAGTATGATCCCCTCTACCTCAAGTAACACTGCTTCGCTCTGATATGCTATAGTCCTATCCCCCCCTATTCCTACTACTACTATGGAACGGTGGGTGGTGGGTAGTGCCATGTTGGTGAGGGATATCGAAGCCCCCGTATCTATTAATATTTTGCATCGCCGGCCCCCCTAACGATGCATTCACCCAGATACGGGGGTCCGTTCCCGGGGCGGGGGCCGATGCCACTCATGCAGATTTTTGTGCCGCCAAGGTTTGTATAATGTCCAGCAGCTGCTGGTGGCTGAGGTGCGCTGGGTCCGAAACCACCTCATTCTCCCTTATATCTGGGGCGCTTGCCGGGGTTTTCTCCAGTCTCTTCGGGGGCGCTCCCTTTCTCCTTGGGATCCTTCTGTCTTTGCAGGTAGATTCGGTGTGTCCGATTCTGCCGCACTTATTACATGTATTAGGAGGGTGCGGGATTATAGCTTGGCATTCCCTTTTGAAATGGCCTAATTCCCCGCACCTGTAGCAATGTCCTCCTTCAGTTCCTACCGCTGATATCCCTGCTCTGGCGCCCTGTGTTTTCCTTTGCTGGTTGTCTACAGTGACAGCCCAGTTTTCTAATTCATCGAAGGTGTTAAAGTTTACCAATCCTGTCTTTAGGATAGCTTGGTGTGCTGGGCTCAGCCCATCCCTATATAACTGGAGGAATGCCGGGTTCTGTCTATCTGCATCTGGCATTCCTCCGTGGGCTACAAAGGCATCGAATTTTCGTCGCCCGTATTCCTGAGCCCCTTCCTCCTTTTTCTGCGTTACTCCTACTATTACACTCCAACTCACGGGGACCTCCCCCATGGTCAGGATAATATCGTTTTTAAAGCCTGTCAGAGCCTGTTCCTGCTCCCGGCGGCTCCCGTCTAGGTCTGCACACCAAGTCCCATTCTGGTGTTCTGCCCGGAGCCGAGCCCAGTGATTCTCGGGCATCTTGGCTCTTACTAACCCTGCTATATCTCGGTTGTGTAAGTTGTGGCACAGTTGCATCTCTTTCATCTTTTGCCAAAAAATTGCGTTACTGTGCCTGGGCTGCAGGGTTGGGAGCTTTTCTAGTAATTTCATAGTGTCCCCTGGCGAGAGTGACACATAAGTCATTTTAATTTGGGCCTGCCTTCCTCGCCCGTCTCTCCCTTGTCCCCCTGGGATACATTCGATCTTAAGAGGTGCTGCTTTGGCGTTTGGGGGATCGGTGGTTACCGGGGGACTCCCCCCTGTTGGGCACCGAGGACTTGTCTCGTCTATTAAGCACTCCCAATCGGGACATTCCTCGTATGGGGCTTCACGGGAGAAGTCGGTCAGTGCCGGCAACACGGGGTTAATAGCCATCACAGCAGCATGCTTTTTCTGTTCAGCCTTTTCTTGTTTATCCTGAACGTACTTATGGACTCGCCCTGCTAGGGTGAGGTGTGCCTTTAGTATGAGGATCCAAGCCTTATCATCCTTGTTCCTCTTTTCCGTTGCCCACCATTCCCGTTGGCTCTCAAGGGGGTCTTGGGGTTTCCACCCTGTTTTAATCATGCTTTTAATTAGGTTCTTGTTTTTATCTGCTAGATAGCGGGTGAGGGACCCTTCCGGCCCCCATTCAAAAATGGTCTCAATGCTATCCATGTCGAATCTCTTAGCTAAGATCAGTGGTGTACTAATCCTGGTTTGGTGCTTCCCACAGATACTTGTGTAGGTATCCCTGGGGTTCCTGGTTTGGTGTTTCCACTGTCAGTACCTTTAAACCTTCAGCAGTAACACGCAGAGCCCGTCCTGCATGTAACGGGGAGATCACCGCTCACAGAGACAGGGGGGGGCTCTGACCACGACTACAGGGGCCGGGGGCCACTCTTTCCTGACCAAATCCTACCGCTAAATCAATCCACAGAGGCTCGCCGTTTCCCTATCTCCCCGGGAATCACCCTGACCTGGGTGCGGACAAGCGTGGGATTGACCGCAGGTAGGAGTTCCCCCGGCGTGTAGCCGTTCTTTCGCGCTACCAGAGGTCTCCTGCTTGTAGTGCCCGAAGCACTCACAGAGGCTCCAGACTTAGTAGCGCCCGGACATGTAGCAGACTCCTCGCGGATCTGTTTCCAGTGGCCCAGACTTTCGCGCCTGCAGAGGTCCTACCCGACTTGCAGCGCCCGGACTTAAACCGAACTTCGTGAGTCCGCGTTCATTGGCCCTAACCCTGGACGTCCTCCCGGCCTCCCGGCCACTTAACCCTTGTCTTCCTTAGGTACCTTTTGGGTCAGCTAATGTCTGGTCGGGTCCGCTGTCAGGGATACACGGAATGCAACAGTACACAATCAATTACAATTCGCGACCCCGCTCACCCGCCCAAAGAAGAACCTACCCCGCTGTGCAGCTCTCGATCGGGCTCTGTTCACAAGTTCAGATCGCGGCAGCCGTGGAACACTGCTGGCACTGGGAATTCCCGCGGACTTTAAATGAGTAAAGATACTCACCCAGTGTTTGAGAGGCGATGTTCCAGCGGCGGTCACGATCCCGGACGAGCCCCCAATTGTTAGCGCGAGTGAACAGATGCCACACCACTCGCACCCAGAGCCAAGATTGATAGCAGCACAGTTTATTATAGTGTTTTACGTCGACGGAGGTACAATCAGGACAGAGACAAGACAGTCCCGAAAAGTACTCTGCTTGCCTGCCAAAACGGAGTACAGTTATAGTAACGATCTGTTTTGATATGTAAATGGTTTGTGAGTGGTTTCCTGATATAATCATCCTGTTTCAATAGGTTTGTGGGTGTGGAGTTTGATGTGTAAATGGTTTTCTTTTATAGTTATCCCGTTAATGGGTTTTCTGGTCTAGAGTTTTAATATGTAAAGTTTGGTTTAAGAGTGTGATAATTGCTTTATGTCTCTGAATTCCTTTGGACAATGGGTGTTTGATGGGATGTCAGGAAGTTTTCCAGGTCTCATGGTATTTTCTGAATAGCATATTGATGCGAGTTCCTGAGTCTTTGTCAACCTGGTTTCTGTGTTTAAAAGATGTCTGCTTGCCTTACTCACACCTTTCTGGCTGAATGCTGTCCTGTTTTGCTTCATTTATCGAGTTATAGTTTAAGAAATATTCTAATCCTAATACCCACAAAATTTATGCCCGCCTACAGGATGACCAGAACTGCACACAGTATTCCAAGTGTGGCCTTACCAATGTCTTGTACAACTCCAACAAGACATCCCAACTCTTGTATTCAATGTTCTGACCGATGAAACCAAGCATGCCGAATGCCTTCTTCACCATTCTGTCCACCTGTGACTCCACTTTCAAGGAGCTATGAACCTGTACTCCTAGATCTCTTTGTCCTGTAACTCCCCAACACCCTACCATTAACTGAGTAAGTCCTGCCCTGGCTCAATCTACCAAAATGCATCACCTCGCGTTTGTCTAAATTAAACTCCATCTGCCATTCGTCAGCCCACTGGTCCAATTGATCAAGATCCCGTTGCAATCGGAGATAACTTCACTGTCCACTATGCCACCAATCTTGGTGTCATCTGCAAACTTTCTAACCATGCTTCCTATATTCCAGTCCAAATCATTAATATAAATGACAAATAACAGTGGACCCAGTACTGATCCCTGAGGCACACTGCTGGTCACAGTCCTCCAGTTTGAAAAACAACCCTCTACAACCACCCTCTGGCTTCTGTCAAGAAGCCAATTTTGTATCCATTTAGATACCTCACCCTGGATCCCGTGAGATTTTAACCTTATGCAACAACCTACCATGCGGTCCTTTGTCAGAGATCTTGCTAAAGTTCATGTTGACAACATCAACTGCACTGCCCTCATCTATCTTCTTGGTTACCCCGTCAAAAAACTCAATCAAATTTGACCACAGCTCAGTTTCTGCAATCATGGACCATTAAAGCTGCTTCGCAGTGCCCTGACAGAGGACCTGGTGAGAATATTTCCTCATTGAGTTAGAATTAAACTTATTCCAGGACTGGCTGGTGTTCAGTGGCTGAGATACTCGAATCTGTGAAAAGGGGGTCTGACCAATCAACAAACAGTGGTAGGTAGTTGATTAAGAAGTTAAGAAGCGTTCTCAGGCATTGTTTAAATTATTTTATCATAAATTTGTGATGAGAACTGTGAGGGACTATGACCCGATAGTCACTGAAGTGACGGTATACTCCAAGTAGCACTGGACTGAAAAGCGAGAGTAGATTCTAATGAATGGTTATAATCCTACCCTAGCATGGCCAGTGAAAAATCAGAGCTCGAGTGATCAAGAATAATAATGTGATAAGGTGCGAAGGAATAAGATCTCACCGTGTAAAAATCAAGTTGGGATGACATTTGTATCACATAGGAGTCAATGAATGGAATACATTGGGTATTGCACATCCCCTAGCCTGGCCTGATTGAACACATGAATGGGCTATTGAAACAACAAATCAAGCTTGACCACACACTCAAAGAGTGGCAAAGGCCTTACATAATTTGAATAATAGGCCACAAAAAGGAGGGGTGGCACGGTGGCACAGTGGTTAGCACTGCAGCCTCACAGCACCAGGGACCTGGATTTGACTCCTGGCTTGTGTCACCATCTGTGTGGAGTTAGCACATTCTCCCCGTGTCTGCGTGGGTTTCATCCAAGTGCACCGGTTTCCTTCCACACTCCAAAGATGTGGGTTAGGTTGATTGGCCATGATAAATTGCCCTTTAGTGTCAGGGTGTTATAGGGTAAATAAGTATGGTTATGGGGGTAGGGCCTGGGTGGGATTGTGGTTGGTGCAGATTGGATGGGCCGAATGGCCTCCTTCTGCACTGTAGGGATTCTATGAACCCTCTTGAGTCAGATGATAAAACAACCTGTCCCTTCAATTCTTCCCCCAGACAGGGAATATGACACACCTGTATGTAAGGGTGGCAAGGTGTGGGTACATATCTCAAACCAAACCCCACAGAAAAGGGGAGATAATTGCTGCTCGACATGCTTGGCTTGTATCTCCTAAGCTGCGTTCACTCCCTATGCATGGGGGATGGAAGGCATCCAGTAAAACATGCACTCAAAACAAATGTACTTGTGGAGAAGGACAGAAATATTATTTGTATAACGTCACTGTCCAGGCATCCGTGCTCAGTGCGGCGGATTGTAGCCAATGGCCTTTTGTGGTGGTATGTCCTCTACATAACTCCTCATACATGAAGCTTGTACCTTACAGCTGAGTCATGGCCAATGTCAATAGGAATTATCGCCAGTTAATGATACTATTATGCATGAAATTGGACAAGTTTGGTGGGGAAGCGATGGTCTCGTGATATTATCGCTAGATTACTAATTCAGAACTCAGCTAATGTTCTGGGGACCCAGGTTCAAATCCCACCACAGCAGATGGTGAAATTTAATGAAAAAGATCTGGAAATAAGAATCTCCTGATGACCATGAAACCATTGTCGATTGTCAGAAAAAAAACATCTGATTCACAATGTCCTTTAGGGAAGGAAATCTGCCATCCTTAACTGGTCTGGCCCACATGTGATTCCACGAATAATTTAAAAAAACTATGTCTGCATTACCAGCACTCACAATGTACATCTGAATGCCAGATAGCTTGAACCCCCTGTAAACCAATGTTGGAAAGATGCATGGGACATATTTGATGTACATACTAATAGAACATATTATTTGATATAGACACACCCACGGTATTGTGCATCTGCCTTCAATTGAACTTGATAAATTATGCAGGTTTATTGAACAAAATACACACGTTTCTGCACACCTAAGTTAAGACAGGCAACATCTTCTTAGGCAGAGTGTGGAAATGACCTGTGCTTAAGGCAAACTTCACCAAACATCGGGTGAACTTAATTGCCTCAGTTTTCACCTTTGGTGGGATGTTTTTAATGTATGGTCACCCAAAGCATCCGCTGTTTTTACTTTAATGTTACATCCTGTTGTCATACTGCTACTTTGTACCCTTTTGTTGTTCATTTTAATTGTCTTGTGGCACAGCGTACGTGCATTGTTCACACAGGTCATTGCTGTGAAGGAACTTATACAGGTACAGATGGGATTGCTGCGTTGGCTGCTGAATCTCAGGGTGGAATGTATAGAAAGTAAAGAGTTAAGATATTCACCAGTCAACTCAGCATTTATTCATGCTGTGAGAACCTAAAGAAGCAGCTGCGCTACAGTCACAAGCTGACCTTCCAGTGCTGTATTTGTATATTGTTTCCCAAGCCTGGGAATTGACCAAATCTCCTGTCAGGTTGTTTGTGCCGCACTGTAAAACACGGGGGGCGGGGCTTCGACCCGGGTACGTTGGTCTTCACCTTGGACCGGGATCACGAACGTTGCCAGGACCTCTCGAACTCCAGGCCAGCTGTCGTTAGATTAGTCCCCGACAGGCAGAAGGCAGTGAGACTCATTGTTTTAATTTCTCTCGTATTATTTACTCTTTTTGAATAAACCATTATAATAGTTTAGGGATTATAATTCTGGTCTGTCTCTTATTTAACATTCACGTGGATCATTGGTGGCACGGCGGTACAGTGGTTAGCTGCCTCACAGCGCCAGGGACCTGGGTTTGATTCCCAGCTTGGGTCACTTGTCTGTGTTCTCCCCTTGTCTGTGTGGGTTTCCTCCGGGTGCTCCGGTTACCTCCCACAGTCTAAAGGACGTGCTGGTTAGGTGCATTGGCACCTAACCTAACTGGGTCCAGTGCTAAATTCTCCCTCAGTGTACCCGAACAGGCACCAGAGTGTGGCGACTAGGAGATTTTCACAGTGTCTTCATTACAGTGCTCATGTAAACCTACTGTGACACTACCCAGAGGAAACCCATGCAGACATGGGGAGAATGTGCAAACTCCACACAATCACCCAAGGCTGCAATTGAACCCGGGTCCCTGGAGCTGTGAGACAGCAGTGCTAACCACTGTGCCAGCCCATGTTTGTGACCGGGTGTCCCTAGAGAGGGAGCATGTGGTGACTACCAACACAAGATCTTCCGTGGGCACTGCGGGGGCTGGAGTTCTTCATTTCTCACCAGAACCACATCATAGTTTTAAGTTTTTAACTTTTCATTCACGGTTTAGTTTTTGTCCCTTTAAAGGACTCCCCCCCCGAACCCCCCCGCCATTCATTTAATTTGATTGTTTAATTTGATACAAATTCTGATGTTAAAAAGAAGGGCAATTCATTATTGACCCCAAATAACAGAGAATATGGAACTTGGTCCATGGTGAGTGGTTGAGGTGAACAGCATGAATACATTGAAAGGAAAGTTAGATCCACACATGAGGGACACAGTAACAGAAGGATATGCTGATAGGGAGGAGATGCAGTGGGGTAGGTGGAGGCTGATGTGGACCAAATTATTGACAGACCAAAAGAGCTGACTGGCCCGGCCCTGTGCTGGAGACTCAATGGAACAGAGACTAATGTATTTATCTGAGAACTACCTGTAGTGATAGATACAGAATCTATCAATAAATTCAGGCCAGGCTTAAGGTTCATGGTGTTGTAATCTCAGTGAAAACAGTGTGGAGCAGCCCCAGCATCTCGGTTACAATGAATACTCATCTCCTGAAAGTCCTTGTGTGGCCAGTGACAATGTGCGTCTGTGAAAGCTGGACCATCGAGACGAGCGGCACAGTGGTTATCACTGCTGCTTCACAGCTCCAGGGACTTGGGTTCGAATCCCGGCTTGGGTCACTGTCTGTGTGGCGTTTGCACATTCTCCTCGTGTCTGCGTGGGTTTCCTCCGGGTGCTCCGGTTTCCTCCCACAGTCCAAAGATGTGCGGGTTAGGTTGATTGCCCATGCTAAAAATTGCCCCTTAGTGTCCTGGGATGCGTAGGTTAGAGGGATTAGCGGGGGGATATGGGGGTAGGGCCTGGGTGGGATTGTGGTCGGTACAGACTCGATGGGCCGAATGGCCTCTTTCTGTGCTGTAGGGCTTCTAAGATTCTAAGAGTGACGAGGTTCCAATAAAAGTGTTTGAAATGAAAGGACTCAGACGGATATTCCTTGTGTCACGGACGGCAAAGTGGGTGAATGAGTGGGTGCTGGAGAAAGCTGGTGTTCACCGGAACCTGTCTGAGGCTCTCACATCCCGGAAGCTCACCTATTTTGGACAGGTGTTGTGAAAAGGGAGGGAGTGTTTGGAAAAAGAGGTAATGCAAGACAAACACCTGGAAAATGTGTGCAAGGAAGGCCCGAGACGGGTGGATAATATCGGAATGTGGACCGGCCTCTCGATGGGACAGGCAGTGGAGAAAGATTGTCCAGAGCGCGGCCAACCCTCAGAACGAGGACGGATAAAAGACAAGACACCTGTAGTGGGAGGAAAAAGACTATTTACTATCCAGGGTAAAATTAATGTACTCGATAGAAACTAGGAGCAGGCCGTTCAAGTCTGCTCCACCATTCAACATGATCATGGCTGATCCTCGATCTCAATGCCATATTCTCCCCATACCACCTGAAGCCATTAAAATCTAAAAAAAATCTATCTCTTCCTTGAACATATTCAGTGACTGGGATTCCACAGCCTTCTGTGGTGGAGAATTCCACAAGTTCACTCCCCTTTGAAGAATTTTTTCCTCATCTCAGTCTCATCTGACACCTGCTTTTGTGGATCATTTCAGTGGAAATGTGCCCTCGCTCAAAGGGAACCAGCCACTGGAATGAAAATTGAGAGACCGGTCAGTCCAGCAGCAAGAAACCCTCCGAACCTCCCACTTCACCAACTGTCAGAATGAACATGGTTCAGTCCTGGATGTGATTAACAGCAGCAATAACAGCAGAATCCAACCCCTGTCATCACTCGTGAACTCGCTGGTGTCTCAGCAGGTGGGATGGCCGAGTGAACCCCTCCCCACACTGAGAGCAGGTGAATGGCTTCTCCCCAGTGTGAACTCGCTGGTGTCTCAGCAGGTTGGATGATTGAGTGAATCCCTCCCCACAGTCAGAGCAGGTAAATCGTCTCTCCCCATTGTGAACTCGTTGGTGTGTCTGTAGGGTTGATAAATCACTGAATCCCTTCTCACATTCTGAGCAGGTAAATGGCCTCTCCCCAGTGTGAACTCGCTGGTGTCTCCGCAGGGTAGATAAATCACTGAATCCCTTCTCACATTCTGAGCAGGTGAATGGTCTTTCCCCAGTGTGAACTTGCTGGTGTCTCAGCAGATGGGATGACTGAGTGAATCCCTTCCCACAATTGGAGCAGGTGAATGGTTTCTCCCCAGTGTGAACTCTCTGGTGTCTCAGCAGACTGGAGGAATCTCCGAATCCTTTCCCACACACGGAGCAGGTGAACGGCTTCTCTCCCGTGTGAACTCGCTGGTGTGTCAGCAGATGGGATGACTGAGTGAAGCCCTTCCCACAATTGGAACAGGTGAACAGTCTCTCCCCAGTGTGAACTCGCTGGTGTTTCAGCAAAGTAGATAAATCACTGAATCCTTTCCCACACACGGAGCAGGTGAACGGTCTCTCCCCAGTGTGACTGCGTTGATGTGTTTCCAGCACAGACGGGAATCTGAATCCCTTTCCACAATCGCCACATTTCCACGGTTTTCCCATGGTGTGGGTGTCTGCGTCTTGGTGCTTTTCCTGACACTCTGATGGTTAAACAGGCAATGGTTTCCCCGTCCTAATGAGTGACTCTGTCAGAGCTTGGTGTGAAGTTTTGAGATTTCTATTGGCAAATCCTCCCCTTTTAATATCCTGTAAAAGGAGTTTAAAATCTCATCACAGTCAGTACAGCTCAGAAACTGAGAACAGACAATTCAAGTTGCTGTGGAACATTCTTTCCTCACTGGCTTAAAGTGAATAATGAATTTAAAACATTATTGCAAGTCAGCAAATCAATCAAAATGCTCACAAAGGAGTGGAATTTCTCTCCAGATGTACAGAAATCAGAAATCGTAAAATTATGTTTAATTCATACAGAATTTTAAGAACTCATAATCTCTACAGTGCAGAAAGAGGCTCTTCAGCCCATCAAGTCTGCACTGATGACTCAGATGAATGAACATGGTTCAATCCTGGATGTTATTAACAGCAGCAGTAACAGCAGAATCCAACCCCTGTAACCACTTGTGAACTCGCTGGTGTCTGAGCAGGTGGGATGACTGAGTTAATCCCTTCCTACAGACATAACAGGTAAATGGCCTCTCCCCAGTGTGAATTCACTGATGTGTCAGCAGATGACACTAAAATAGGTGGTATTGCAGACAGTGAGGAAGGTTATCAAAAATTGCAGCAGGATCTTGATCAGCTGGGGAAGTGGGCCGAGAAATGGCAAATGGAGTTCAATACAGATAAGTGTGAGGTGTTGCATTTTGGAAAGTCAAATCAGGGTTGGACTTTCACGGTGAATGGCTGGACCTGAGGGAGTATCGAGGAACAGAGAGAACTTGGAGTTCAAGTGCACGGTTCTCTAAAAGTAGAGTCACAGGTAGGTAGGGTAGTGAAAAAGGTTTTTGGCATGCTGGCCTTCATCAGTCAGGGCATTGGGTATAGAAGTTAGGAAGTTATGTTGCAGTTGTACAGGAAGTTGGTGAGGCCGCAGCTGGAATATTGTGTTCGGTTTTGGTTGCCTTGCTATAGGAAAGATGTTATTAAAGTGGAAGGAGTGCAGAAGAGATTTACAAGGATGTTGCCAGGACTCAAGGGACTGAGTTATAGAGAGAGATTGGATACACTAGACTTTTTTCTTTGGAGCGTAGGACACTGAGGGGTGATCTTATCGAGGTGTATAAGATCATGAGAGGCATGGATAGGGTGAACATACTCAGTCTTTTTCCCGGGGTTGGGGAATCAAGAATGAGAGGGCATAGGTTTAAGTTAAGAGGGGAAGAATTAATGGGAACCTGAGGAGCATCTTTTTTACACAGAGGGTGATACATACGTGGAATGGACTGCCACAGGAAGTGGTTGAGGCAGCGACATTGACAACTTTTAAAAGGTATTTGGACAGATACATGGATAGGAAAGGAGGGCTATGGGCCAAATGCAGCCAAATGGGGTCAGCTTGGATGGGCATTTTGATCGGCATGGACCAGTTTGGGCCGAAGGGCCTGTCTCCGTTCCATCGATTCTATGATTGGATGACTGAATCCCTTTGCATACACAATGCAGGTGAACGGCCTCTCCCCAGTGTGAACTTGCTGCTGAATCACACCAGCCCCAGAGCCAAGGAACCTCTCACAGATAACAGAGCACAGCACTAAAAACTCTGAATTGTAGGTGAATGTTCAATAATACTCACCTCTGGAACAATTTCACTCTTTTCAAATTTAAAACCTCCTCCTGGAGCCTGCAGCTGGAAAGATATCAGAAGTACTGGAGTCAGGGAAAAATAGCAGTCATCAAATCTTCCAACTCCCTGTAAAAGGAGGTTACAAGAGTCATTTGTCAACTGTGGTTAGAAATTATGAGATAAACATTTTCCTTGTTTGAGATTGCTGTGTAAATCCTCCCCTTGCAACTCCCTGCTAAAGGAGTTTCCAAAATCCATCAGTCAGTCCAAGATAGAAATTTGTAACATTCTCTCCTATTTCCTTGTGTACAATTATTTAAGATCAATATGCTTACATTGGGAGCAGTTCAGACAAGATTCACTCAGCTGATTCCAGGCATAAATGTGTTTGTTTTATGAAGAAAGTTTGGGCAGGGTGCATCTGTACTCATTAACTTTTAGATAAATGAGAGATGAGCTTACTGAAGCATGTAAGATTATGTTGGTGCTTGACAAGATAAGTCCTGAAAGAATGTTTCTCCAAAACGGGAAATCTAGAACTGCAGGCAATTTAAAAATAAGGCTCTAAGACAGAGATGAGGAGAAATTTCTTCTCTGAGGACCAATAGCCTGTGGAATTCTCTCCCCCAGTGAGCAGTCAAGGCTGGTTCATTGAGTATATTCAAGACTGCTTTCTACACCATTTTCACTCCCACTCATGGGTTAGGGAGGTTGGGGCTGGAGGAAAATACAATGATCAGATGAGACATGAGTTTACTGAATGGTCGAGCTGAATGTGTCAATGTGTACTGAATGTGTACTGAATGTGTCAATGGCCTGCTCCTGCTCCTAATTCTGATGATCCTTTTCTTCTGTTATTCGGATGGCCACACATTCACCCTGCATAACCACCCCCTCTGAAGAGGGTGTACAGTAACCCAGCCCTGTTAGTCAACGAATCAAACATCTTCTCTCCTGGTCACCAGGACCCTGGAGCTCCACCCATTGCAGATGCCAGAATCTGAAACAAAAAGAGAAAATGCTAGAAAATCTCAGCAGGCCTGACAGCATTTGTGGAGAGAATAGAGCCAACGTTTTGAGTCTGGATGTCCTTTCGTCAGAGCTAAGGACAAAGAAAATCAAAAACAAATTGAGGGTGGGGGAGGGGGAGCTGTAAAACGACAAAAAGAATGTAAATTAGGGTAAAGATGACAGAGAGAAGTGCTAAAAGTGTCCATTAAGGGATCATAATGTGTGAATGGCAGAATAGAGGTACAGATGGTTCAGGCAGTTGGCTTGAACGGTGGGGTGGGGGTGGGGGAGGCAAGGAGAGTGGGATTGGAAAAGTGGAAAAATGAAAGAGAGAAAGAAGGATGATAAAAATGGATGAATGAGATGAAAAGAAGAAACAGGATTAAATAAAATAAATGGAAATGGGGTGATGGTGGAGGGGAGTGTTCATGCTCTGAAGTTGTTGAACTCAATGTTCAATCCAGAAGGCTTTAAAGTGCCCAATCGTTCCTCCAGTTTGCGTTGGGGTTCACCAGAACATTGCAAGGATGGACATGTGGACTAGAGCGTAGTGTGGTCTGTTGAAGTGGCAAATACAGTAAGAAGTTTAACAACACCAGGTTAAAGTCCAACAGGTTTATTTGGTAGCAAAAGCCACACAAGCTTTCGGAGCTGCAAGCCCCAGCTCCGAAAGCTTGTGTGGCTTTTGCTACCAAATAAACCTGTTGGACTTTAACCTGGTGTTGTTAAATTTCTTACTGTGTTTACCCCAGTCCAACGCCGGCATCTCCACATCACGAAGTGGCAAATGACAGGAAGGTCTGGGTCCTGCCAGAAGGTGCAACACCTGCCCCTTTACCTCCTCTCTGCTCACCATCCAAGATCCTAAACACCCCTTTCAGGTGAAGCCGTGCCATCTTTATCCTAATTACATTCCCTTTGTCCCATTCCACCCCATAGTATAAATCTTTTCTGATTCTCTTTACCCTTAGCTCTGACAAAGGGTCATCCAGACTGGAAACATTGGCTCCATTCTGATTCTGTCCCCACAGAAGCTGTCAGACCTGTTGAGCTTTTCCAACATTGTCTGGTTTAGCTCCGCCCACTGCCTGCGCATGCGCCCTGCTCCCCGCGGAACAAAGATGGCGACCACGGCACAGGGCCTGATCCCGGATAAAATCCCCGCAGCTGCAAACCCGAGACCCGTCGGGTCTGATTCCGACCTTGCGGCCTACAGCGGGTGTTTGTGAAGCCTCCGCTCCTTCCCCACCCCGGCTCTGCACCGCCCTCCGCCCCATCGACTCTCACCGCTGGAAAAACCGTCTCCCGCACTCGCAGGGCTCCGAGTAAAGTGACACTGCGCCTGCGCATTGGGCGCCTGTGGCGTAAATAGGGCACTTTCACACCCGCAGCGAATGCTGGGTGATAACTGCACCATTGAATTCTCAAACAGTTAATACAAAATAAAATTGTTAACGTTTGAGATAACAAAATATTGTGAATTGGTGATTTGCTGTGCTCTATTTCTGGAAGATCTGCTGTGGATCACACAGAGGTATCAAAGTTTTTACACCGTTTCCCCTCTCACTCATAGAGTCATAGAGGTTTACAGCATGGAAACAGGCCCTTCGGCCCAACTTATCCATGCCGCCCTTTTTTTAAACCCCTAAACTAATCCCAATTGCCCGCATTTGGCCCAGATCCCTCTATACCCATCGTACCCATGTAACTAAATGCTTTTTAAAAGACAAAATTGTACCCACCTCTACGACTACCTCTGGCAGCTTGTTCCAGACACTCACCACCCTGTGTGTGAAAAAATTGCCCCTCTGGACACTTTTGTATCTCTCCCCTCTCACCTTAAACCTATGCTCTCTAGTTTTAGACTCCCCTACCTTTGGGAAAAGATATTGATTATCGAGCTGATCTGTGCCCTTGATTATTTTATAGACCTCTATAAGATCACCCCTCAGCCTCCTACACTCCAGAGAAAAAAATCCCAGTCTATCCAGCCTCTCCTTATAACTCAATCCATCAAGTCCCGGTAGCATCCTAGTAAATCTTTTCTGCACTCTTTCTAGTTTAATAATATCCTTTCTATAATAGGGTGACTAGAATTGCACACAGTATTCCAAGTGTGGCCTTACCAATGTCTTGTACAACTTCAACAAGACGTCCCAACTCCTGTATCCAAACTCCTCTGTTGATGGTGCTGATTCTGGCTGGGTTCAATCGCACAGTCACTGGTTCCTCTCTCTGTCCCTGATACTGAATATTCACTCTTCTATATAATGATACAACACAAATAGAAACCATTTGGCCCATTATGTCTGTGTTGGCTCTCTGGAAGATCTATCCAATTAATTCCACAGCCCTGCTGGCAGAGTCAGAACAATGTATATCTGCTGCAGTAATCTGAGACCTTAATGGAAAAAGTTTTCCAGTCGGATAGTTCTCAGACACAATTGCCCTGTGGAAAGATTGATTATCCAATTCATTGAGCAGATATAAAGTGCCCATTAAGCACACAAAGTGCCTGCCAGAGATTAATTATATATTTCTGCAGACCCCCATATACTGTAGTGATATTATCCTAAAGGGACAAGGGAGTATTCCAGTGTGTTAAGAGTAATTGATTGATGGAATTACAAAGAAAAAGAATTAATGTCCTAAATCTTCAGAATTATTACTTGGCTGGGATGTTTCAGTGTGAAAGAATCCCACATATTAGTCAGGCAAAGAGGTATTGTCCAATGGACCTGTTAAATACAAATCACTGTTAGATTGCACTGGGGTTTATGTGATCTGGTTTTATGAACAAGGTCTATATCAGACTGGAGCTGTGTCTTTGATTCTCCACAACAGTTGTCATATCCTCACTAAATATCCACCACAACCACAACAGTTAGCCCAGAAATCTGAATTTATTGTGATCACAGCCTTCAAACTGTTACTGATACAATCACCAAATATTCTGAAAGCTCCTTTGGTTGTAATTCCCTCACAGAAAACCTACCCCTTTGGGGGAGAAAACACGGCTTCTCCACAGCAGAAAGGAAACCACTCCTCACCACTCCAAACTGAAAGATTGGGGATGTTGCTGGTAAGTGTCCAGGACAATTGCTATTTGTGAGGTGAAGGTAGATCAGCAGCAGGAGTTAGTGAAGGGAGTGATGGTAATAACCAAGCAAACTGAATCACCAGGAAAGCTGCTCTAGAGGAGATTCCATGGGATCCACTCAAAACACAATCGTTGGGACTTGTACGACAGACTCCAGGTAAATGTCTTTTAAAAACTTATCAGGACGCTGACCCAAATGTGACTGTGGGCAAAGAGGGTGGGCACCATAGAAAAAACTTCCCCTCATCACTCACAGCAAGTAAGGACTCACTCATCTGACACAGACTTTTTTTAAAATCACAAGCATGGTTTGAATTTGACTTTAGTCACACCTTAGAAAGGTAGTATAAGATCAAAGCAAGGCATATTTCTTGTTTTTTGACTCCTCAATATTATACAAGATGATCATACTATCAGCAGCTGAGGATGCGTCAGAATGTCCATCAGCACCTGAAGCTGTGCCTCATCTGTATCTAAACTAATCAGATCCTGCAAAATGCATTGTCCTAATGAACACATCCCATATTATTGATCTTCCCTGGGAAACACTGCAGCTTGATTATACCAGCTCACTCTCCACACTAAAAGGAGGAGACTGGTATATCCTGCTAATTACAGGTATATTTAGCTGGTGGGTTGAAGCTTTCCCTGTTTGTAAAAATGATGCAGACACTACAGCTAAAATCCTGTGGGAACAGATCTTTACCAGATGAGGTTTCCTGAAATGGATGGAGAGTGATAATGCTTCCTCAGCAGAAATAATGTAAAAGCTCTGTAGTCTTTGGAAAAGAAAAAATCCAGAAAAATATATATTTTTAAAAAAGTTGATGAATTTCATATTTATCCAGAAGTAAAGCCCAGTCAAGATAGGATGGTTATTATTGTCAGAAGCAAAACCTGACTCGCAGAATGAACATTGTTCAGTCCAATTGGGTGGCCCTGTGGCACAGTGGTTAACACTGCTGGCTCATAGTGTCAGGGACTCGGGTTTGATCCACAGCTTTTGTCACTGTCTTTGTGGAGTCTGCACGTTCTCCCCATGTCAGTGTGGGTTTCCTCTGGATGCTCTGGTTTCCTCCCACAGTCCAAAAGACATGCTGGTCAGGTACATTGGCCATACTAAATTCCCCCTCAGTGTACCCGAACAAGCGCCAGAGTGTGGTGACTAGGGGATTTTCACAGTATCTTTATTGCAGTGTTAATGTAAGGCTACTTGTGACACTAACAAATAAACTTTAAACTTTTTTAAAAAACAGCAGTAATGACAGCAGAAGCCAACCTCTACAGTCACCTGTGAAGTCACTGGTGTCTAACCAGGTTCATAGAAATCATAGAAACCCTACAGTACAGAAAGAGGCCATTCGGCCCATCGAGTTTACACCGACCACAATCCCACCCAGGCCCTACCCCCATGTCCCTACATATTTACCCGCTTATCCCTCTAACCTACCTATCTCAAGACACTAAGGGGCAATTTTAGCATAGCCCATCAACCTAACCCGCACATCTTTGGACTGTGGGAGGAAGCCGGAGCACCCGGAGGAAACCCACGCAGACACGAGGAGAATGTGCAAACTCCACACAGACAGCGACCCAAGCCGGGAATCGAACCCAGGTCCCTGGAGCTATGAAGCAGCAGTGCTAACCACTGTGCTACCATGCCACCCAGGTTGGATGACTGAATGAAGCCTTTCCCACACCCAAAGCTGATAAAAACTACTCCCCTCTGTGGACTAATTGGTGTCTCAACAGGTTGGAAGAAAGGGAAAGTCCTTTTGCATCCATGGATCAGGTGAATGATATCTCCCTCATGTGAATGAGTTGGTGATGCACATTTCATGTCTGCTTTTAAAGGTTTTCACACATTCGGAACATGTAAACACTCCTTTCAGTGTGAGCAAGGTAATGGTCAATGAGACACGGTGACTGAGCAAATCCCTTCCAGCACAAATGTTCGGGTTTGGAATGCACTGCCTAGATTGGGTGGAAGCAAGTTCAACTGAGGCACTCAGGAGGGACTTAGACTGTTATCAGAAAAGGAACAATGTGCAGGGTTTGATTTGATTTGATTTATTGTCACATGTATTCATAGACAGTGAAAAGTATTGTTTCTTGCGTGCTGTGAAGGAAGGGATTCAGTCAGTTTTCCAGCCTGTGGACACACCAGCGAGTTCACACTGGGGAGAGGCCGTTCACCTGCTCTCAGTGTGGGAAGGGATTCAGAGCTTCATCCAGCCTGCGGACACACCAGCGAGTTCACACTGGGGAGAGGCCGTTCACCTGCTCTCTGTGTGGAAAGGAATTCACTCGGTCCTCCCACCTGTGGAGACACCAGCGAGTTCACACTGGGGAGAGGCCCTTCACCTGCTCTCAGTGTGGGAAGGGATTCATTCAGTCATCCCACCTGCGGAGGCACCAGCGAGTTCACACTGGGGAGAGGCCATTCACCTACTCTGTGTAGGAAGCGGTTCAGTGATTCATCCAGCCAGCAGAAACACCAACAAGTTTCTTTTTCCGCTGAGGCGAGGGGAGAAAAAAACCAGAGGGCATGGGTTAAGGGTGAAAGGAGAAAAGTTTAGAGGGAATATTAGGGGGGGCTTCTTCACGCAGAGAGTGGTGGGAGTGTGGAATGAGCTGCCGGATAAAGTGGTAAATGCAGGGTCACTTTGAACATTTAAGAAAAATTTGGACGGGTTCATGGATGAGAGAGGTGTGGAGGGATATGGTCCAAGTGCAGGTCAGTGGGACGTGTCTGCCTGCAGACACACCAGGGAGTTCACACTGGGGAGAGACCGTTCAGCTGCTCTGTGTGTGAAAAGAGATTCAGTCTTTCATCTCAGCTGTTGGTACACCAGCGAGTTCACGAGTGATTCCAGGGGTCGATTCTGCTGTTATTGTTTCTGCTCTCAATTATATTGGTCAATGGGAACTGGCCGGTCTCATGACTTTGCCTCCAATGGCAGATGCTCTTTGAGTCTTGTTGCGAATACCTGGTTTCAAATTTCACAAGGATCACAGAGTGACCGGGTGTGAGGAAGTTCAGAGATATTTAGTCAGCATTTCTGTTTGAAACCTCCCAAATGTCCATCCAATTTCCTTTATAATTGTTTATTGTCTCCACTTCCTCCACCCTCGTAGGCAGCGAGTTCCAGGTCATTACCATTCACTGCATCAAAATATTCTTCCTCACATGGGCAGCACGGTAGCTCAGTGGTTAGCACTGCTGCTTCACAGCTCCAGGGACCTGGGTTCGATTCCTGGCTTGGGTCACAGTCTGTGTGGAGTTTGCACATTCTCCTCGTGTCTGCGTGGGTTTCTTCCAGGTGCTCTGGTTTCCTCCCACAGTCCAAAGATGTGCGGGTTAGGTTGATTGGGCATGCTAAAAATTGCACCTTAGAGTCCTGAGATGCGTAGGTTAGAGGGTTAGCGGGTAAATGTGTAGGGATATGGGGGTAGGGCCTGGGTGGGATTGTGGTCGGTGCAGACTCGATGGGCCGAATGGCCTCTTTCTGCACTGTAGGGTTTCTCTGATTCTGTGATCCCACCCAAAACTTTAAATTTGCTTGTCATCCTTGTCCCATCAGCTAATAGGAACAGATTTTCTTTGTCCACCTTATCTAAACCTGTCAGAATCTTGTCCACCTCTATCAAATCTCCCCTCAACCTCCGTTGCTCCAAGGGGAACAACCCCAGCCTGACATTGACAAAGATCAATCCAACAGAATATGTTACTGTCTGAAATCAAATGGGAATGTTTAATTTCTGTTTTAAAGATACTGTGAATATATTGTCCTGGACAATAACGGAATTGGAATAACTAACCTTGGGTGTGGTTGAATGGAATATATCGATCTGGAACCCACTTACATTCTAATGAAAGTCTGGAAGGTGTAGCTGGAAGTCCCTCCCTAACAGCACTTTGGGTCACCTATACCTCAGGCATTGGAACAGTTCAGGAAGGCAGTGTTGGGGTTGACCATGGCCGAGGCAGCTACATATAGCCACATATTCTGTTATAATTGATGGACTGTAGTTTGAATGTGAGGCATTATGGGACTGGACTATGGAGTCATAGAGGTTTACAGCATGGAAATAGGCCCATCAGCCCAAATTGTCCATGCTGCCCTTTTTTTAAAACCTCTTAGCTGATCCCAATTGCCCGCATTTGGCCCTATCCCTCTATACCCATCTTATCCATGTAACTATCTAAATGCTTTTTAAAAGACAAAATTGTACCCGCCTCTACTACTACCTCTGACAGCTTGTTCCAGATACTCATCACCCTCTTGTGAAAAAATTGCCCCTTTCGACACTTTTGTATCTCTCCCCTCTCACCTTAAACCTATGCCTTCTCGTTTTAGACTCCCCTACTTTTGGGAAAAGATATTGACCATCTACCTTATCTATGCCCCTCATTATTTTATAGACCTCTATAAGGTCACCCCTCAGCCTGCTACGCTCCAGAGAAAAAAGTCCCAGTCTATCCAGCCTCTCCTTATAACTCAAACCATCCTAGTAAATCTTTTCTGCACTATTTCGAGTTTAATAATACCCTTTCTATAATAGGATGACCAGAACTGCACACACTATTCCAAGTGTGGCCTTACCAATGTCTTGTACAACTTCAACAAGACGTCCCAACTCCTGTATTCAATGTTCTGACCGATGAAACCAAGCATGCCGAATGCCTTCTTCACCATTCTGTCCACCTGTGACTCCACTTTCAAGGAGCTATGAATGTGTACCCCTCGATCTCTTTGTTCTGTAACTCCCCAACACCCTACCATTAACTGAGTAAGTCCTGCCCTGGCTCAATCTACCAAATTGCATCACCTCGCATTTGTCTAAATTAAACTCCATCTGCCATTCGTCAGCCCACTGGTCCAATTGATCAAGATCCCGTTGCAATCGGAGATAACTTTCTTCACTGTCCTCTATGCCACCAATCTTGGTGTCATCTGCAAACTTTCTAACCATGCCTCCAATATTCTCATCCAAATCATTAATATAAATGACAAATAACAGTGGACCCAGTACTGATCCCTGAGGCACACTGCTGGTCACAGTCCTCCAGTTTGAAAAACAACCCTCCACAACCATCCTCTGGCTTCTGTCAAGAAGCCAATTTTGTATCCATTTAGATACCTCACCCTGGATCCCATGAGATTTTAGCCTTATGCAACAACCTACCATGCGGTACTTTCTCAGAGATCTTGCTAAAGTTCATGTCGACAACATCAACTGCACTGCCCTCATCTATCTTCTTGGTTACCCCTTCAAAAAACTCAATCAAATTTGACCACAGCTCAGTTTCTGCAATCATGGACCATTAAAGCTGCTTAGCAGTGCCCTGACAGAGGACCTGGTGAGAATATTTCCTCATTGAGTTAGAATTAAACTTATTCCAGGACTGGCTGGTGTTCAGTGGCTGAGATACCCGAATCTGTGAAAAGGGGGTCCGACCAATCAACAAACAGTGGTAGGTAGTTGATTAAGAAGTTAAGAAGCGTTCTCAGACATTGTTTCAATTATTTGATCATAAATTTGTGATGAGAACTGTGAGGGACTATGACCCGATAGTCACTGAAGTGACGGTATACTCCAAGTAGCACTGGACTGAAAAGCGAGAGTAGATTCTAATGAATGGTTATAATCCTACCCTAGCATGGCCAGTGAAAAATCAGAGCTCGAGTGATCAAGAATAATAATGTGATAAGGTGCGAAGGAATAAAATCTCACCGTGTAAAAATCAATTTGGAATGACATTTGTATCACATAGGAGTCAATGAATGGAATACATTGGGTATTGCAGATCCCCTAGCCTGGCCTGATTGAACACATGAATGGGCTATTGAAACAACAAATCAAGCTTTTAACCAGTGATCACACACTCAAGAGTGGCACAGGCCTTACATAATTTGAATAGGCCATAAAAAGGAGGGGTAACACGGTGACACAGTGGTTAGCACTGCAGCCTCTCAGCACCAGGGACCTGGATTTGACTCCTGGCTTGTGTCACCGTCTGTATGGAGTTTGCACATTCTCCCCGTGTCTGCGTGGGTTTCATCCAAGTGCTCCGGTTTCCTTCCACGCTCCAAAGATGTGGGTTAGGTTGATTGGCCATGATAAATTGCCCTTTAGTGTCAGGGTGTTATAGGGCAAATAAGTATGGTTATGGGGGTAGGGCCTGGGTGGGATTGTGGTCGGTGCAGATTCGATGGGCCGAATGGCCTCCTTCTGCACTGTAGGGATTCTATGAAACCCCGTGAGTCAGATGATAAAACAACCTGTCCCTTCAATTCTTCCTCCAGACAGGGAATATGACACACCTGTATGTAAGGGTGGCAAGGTGTGGGTACATATCTCAAACCAAACCCCACAGAAAAGGGGAGATAATTGCTGCTGGACATGCTTGGCTTGTACCTCCTAAGCTGCGTTCACTCCCTATGCATGGGGGATGGAAGGCATCCAGTAAAATATGCACTCAAAACAAATGTACTTGTGCAGAAGGACAGAAATATTTTTTGTATAACATCACTGTCCAGGCACCCGTGCTCAGTGCGGCGGATTGTAGCCAATGGCCTTTTGTGATGGTATGTCCTCTACATAACTCCTCATACATGAAGCTTGTACCTTACAGCTGAGTCATGGCCAATGTCAATAGGAATTATCGCCAGTTAATGATACTATTATGCATGAATTTGGACAAGTTTGGTGGGGAGGCGATGGCCTCGTGGTATTATCGCTAGATTACTAATTCAGAACTCAGCTAATGTTCTGGGGACCCAGGTTCAAATCCCACCACAGCAGGTAGTGAAATTTAATGAAAAAGATCTGGAAATAAGAATCTACTGATGACCATGAAACCATTGTCGATTGTCAGAAAAAAACCCATCTGATTCACAATATCCTTTCGGGAAGGAAATCTGCCATCCTTAACTGGTCTGGCCCACATGTGACTCCACGAATAATTTAAAAAAACTATGTCTGCATTACCAGCACTCTCAATGTACATCTGAATGCCAGATAGCTTGAACCCCCTGTAAACCAATGTTGGAGAGATGCATGGGACATATTTGATGTACATACTAATAGAACATATTATTTGATATAGACACACCCACGGTATTGTGCATCTGCCTTCAATTGAAGTTAATAAATTATGCAGGTTTATTGAACAAAATACACACGTTTCTGCACACCGAAGTCAAAACAGGCAACATCTTCTCAGGCAGAGTGTGGAAATGACCTGTGCTTAAGGCAAACTTCACCAAACATCGGATGAACTTAATTGCCTCAGTTTTCACCTTTGGTGGGATGTTTTTAATGTATGGTCACCCAAAGCATCTGCTGTTTTTACTTTAATGTTACATCCTGTTGTCATACTGCTACTTTGTACCCTTTTGTTGTTCATTTTAATTGTCTTGTGGCACAGAGTGCGTGCATTGTTCACACAGGTCATTGTTGTGAAGGAACTTATACAGGTACAGATGGGATTGCTGCGTTGGCTGCTGAATCTCAGGGTGGAATGTATAGAAAGTAAAGAGTTAAGATATTCACCAGTCAACTCAGCATTTATTCATGCTGTGAGAACCTAAAGAAGCAGCTGCGCAACAGAAACAAGCTGACCTTCCAGTGCTGTGTTTGTATATTGTTTCCCAAGCCTGGGAATTGACCAAATCTCCTTTCAGGTTGTTTGTGCCGCACTGTAAAACACGGGGGGCGGGGCTTCGACCCGGGTACGTTGGTCTTCACCTTGGACCGGGATCACGAACGGTGCCGGGACCTCTCGAGCTCCAGACCAGCTGTCGTTAGAAGGGTCTCCGACAGGCAGAAGGCAGTGAGACTCATTGTTTTAATTTCTCTCGTATTATTTACTCTTTTTGAATAAACCATTATAATAGTTGAGAGATCATAATTCTGGTCTGTCTCTTATTTAACATTCACCTGGATCATTGGTGGCACGGTGGCACAGCAGTTAGCTGCCTCACAGCGCCAGGGACCTGAGTTTGATTCCCAGCTTGGGTCACAGTCTAGGTTCTCCCCGTGTCTGTGTGGGTTTCCTCCGGGTGCTCCGGTTACCTCCCACAGTCTGAAAGACGTGCTGGTTCGGTGCATTGGCTATGCCAAATTCTCCCTCAGTGTCACCGAACAGGTGCAGGAGCGTGGCGACTCGGGGATTTTCACAGTGACTTCATTGCAGTGTTAATGTAAACCTACTTGTGACACTAACCGGAGGAAGCCCATGCAGACATGGGGAGAACATGCAAACTCCATCCAGACAATCACCCAAGGCTGGAATTGAACTCGGCTCCCTGGAGCTGTGAGACAGCAGTGCGAACCACCATGTCAGCCCATGTTTGCGACCAGGTGTCCCTGGAAAGGAAGCATGTGGTGACGACCAACACAAGGTCTTCAGTGGGCACTGTGGGGGCTGGAGAGCTTCATTCCTCCCCAGAACCACATCATAGTTTTACGTTTGTAACTTTTCATTCAGGGTTTAGTTTGTGGCTGTCCCTTTAAAGGATTCTCCCCCCCCCCCACCCCCCACCCCTCCCCTCCCCCACCCCCCCTCCCCCCACTCCCCACCTTCCCATTCATTTAATTTGATTGTTTAATTTGATCTAAATTTCGATGTTAAAGAGTACAGAAGGGGAATTCATTATTGACCCCAAATCACAGAGAATATGGAACTTGGTCCATGGTGAGTGGTTGAGGTGAACAGCATGAATACATTGAAAGGAAAGTTAGATCCACACATGAGGGACACAGTAACAGAAGGATATGCTGATCGGGAGGAGATGCAGTGGGGGAGGTGGAGGCTGATGTGGAGCAAATTACTGACAGGCCGATTGAGCCGGCTGGCCCGGCCCTGTGCTGGAAACTCAATGGAACAGAGACTCATGTATTTATCTGAGATCTGACTGCAGGATCGATCAAACAAACTCAGACCAGTCTTAAGGATCATGGTGTTGTGATCTCAGTGAAAACAGTGTGGAGCAGACACAGCATCTCGGTTACAATGAATATTCACCTTCTGAAAGCCCTTGTGTGGCCGGTCACAATGTGCGTCTGTGAAAGCTGGACCATCAATAAGAGTGACGAGGCTCCAATAAAAGTGTTTGAAATGAAAGGACTCGGACGGATATTCCGTGTGTCACGAACGGCAAAGTGGATGAATGAGTGGGTGCTGGAGAAAGCTGGTGTTCACCAGAACCTGTCTGAGGCTCTCACATCCCGGAAGCTCACTTACTTTGGACATAAGAACATAAGAAATAGGAGCAGGAGTCGGCCATCTAGCCCCTGGAGCCTGCCCCGCCATTCAATAAGATCATGGCTGATCTGAAGTGAATCAGTTCCACTTACCCGCCTGCTCCCCATAACCCTTAATTCCCTTATTGATCAGGAATCCATCTACCTGTGACTTAAACATATTTAACGAGGTAACCGCCACTGCTTCAGTGGGCAGAGAATTCCAGAGATTCACTACCCTCTGAGAGAAGAAGTTCCTCCTCAACTCTGTCCTAAACTGACCCTCCTTTATTTTGAGGCTGTGTCCTCTAGTTCTTGTTTCCTTTCTAAGTGGAAAGAGTCTCTCTGCCTCTACCCTGTCGAGCCCCTTCATTATCTTATATGTCTCTATAAGATGTGTTGTGAATAGGGAGGGAGTGTTTGGAAAAAGAGGTAATGTGAGACAGAACACCTGGAAAATGTGTGCAAGGAAGGCCCAAGATGGGTGGATAATATCGGAATGTGGACCGGCCTCTCGATGGGACAGGCAGTGAGAGCAGCTGGGAAATCAGTGGAGAAAGATTGTTCAGAGCGCGGCCAACCCTCAGAATGAGGACGGATGAGCGATAAAGGACCTGTAGTGGTAGGAAAAAGACGTTATTACTCAGGATAAAATTACTGTACTGTAAGAAACTAAGAGCAGGCCATTCGAGTCTGCTCCACCATTCAATATGATCATGGCTGATCCTCGATCTCAATGCCATATTCTCCCCATACCGATTGAAGCCATTAAAATCTAAACTAAAATCTATCTCTTCCTTGAATATATTCAGTGACTGGGATTCCACAGCCTTCTGTGGTAGAGAATTCCACAAGTTCACTACCCTTTGAGTTAAGTTTTTTCCTCATCTCGGTCTCATCTGACATCTGCCTTTGTGGATCATTTCAGTGGAAATGTGCCCTCGCTCAAAGAGAATCAGCCACTGGAATGAAAATTGAGACCGGCCAGTCCAACAGCAAGAAACCCTCCGACCCTCCCACTTCACCAACTGTCAGAATGAACATGGTTCAGTCCTGGATGTGATTAACAGCAGCAATAACAGCAGAATCCAACCCCAGTCATCACTTGTGAACCCGCTGGTGTCTCAGCAGGTGGGATGACTGAGTGAATCCCTTCCCACACACAGAGCAGGTAAATGATCTCTCCCCAGTGTGAACTCGCTGGTGTGTCAGCAGGTTGGATGACCGATTGAATCCCTTCCCACACTGGGAGCAGGTAAATGGCTTCTCCCCAGTGTGAACCCGCTGGTGTGTCAGCAGGGTAGGTAAATCACAGAATCCCATCTCACACTCTGAGCAGGTGAAAGGCCTCTCCCTGTCCCCGCTGTGAATTTGTTGGTGTCTCAGCAGGTTGGCTAACTGAGTGAATCCCTTCCCACAATTGGAGCAGGTGAACGGCCTCTCCCCAGTGTGAACTCGCTGGTGTGTCAGCAGGGTGGAGGAATCTCCGAATCCTTTCCCACACACGGAGCAGATGAATGGCCTCTCCCCGGTGTGAACTCGCTGATGTGCCAGCAGGTCAGATGAATCTCTGAATCCTTTCCCACACTCTGAGCAGGTGAATGGTCTCTCCCCAGTGTGAATGCGATGGTGTCTCTGCAGACTGGATGACCGAGTGAATCTCTTCCCACAGTCAGAGCAGATGAATTGCCTCTCCTTGGTGTGAACCTGCTGGTGTGCCAGCAGGGTGGATGAATCTCTGCATCTTTTCCCACACACTGAGCAGCTGAATGGTCTCATCCCTGTGTGAACTCGATGATGTCTCGCTAAGTTGGATGAAATACTGAATTTCTTCCCACACACAGAGCAGGTGAATGGCCTCGCTCCGGTATGAACTCGCTGGTGTGTAAGCAGGTCGGATGCATTAGTAAATCTCTTCCCACACTGAGAGCAGGTGAATGGTCTTTCCCCGGTGTGACTGCGTCGATGAATTTCCAACTCAGATGGGGACTTGAATCCCTTTCCACAATCCTCACATTTCCACGGTTTCCCCATGGTGTCGGTGTCTGTGTCTCGGTGCTTTTCCAGTCACAGGAATGGTAGAATGGGCGATGGTTTGCCTCATCCTATTAAATCGAGTGACTCTGTCAGATCTTGGTGTGAAGTTTGGTTTGAGATTTCTTACGGCAAGTTTTTCCCTTTTAATATCCTGTAAAAGAAGTTTGCAAATGTCATCACTGTCAGTTCAGCTCAGAAATTCAGAACAACCAGTCACTGATGGGATACATTCTGCCACATGGATAATTATGGATTGTAACATTGTCATTAAAACATGTGATACCAAAGCCACAGCAATGTGGTTGAATCTTAAGTACCTACCAAGGGCAACTAGAGATGGGCAAGAAATGCTGGGCAGCCAGCGACGTCCATGTCCCACAAATGAATACAAACGTGATTGTGTAAATAATTTACATTTAAAAATGTCTTCTGTCAACGGTGTAAATACTCATTTATATACGTATATCTATATATATATATATTTACATATTTATAAATGCTCATTTTGTCATTGATTTCCTGAAGCTCCTGTTTTGAGTTTCAGACAGTTCTATGCCAAGTGTTTGAGGTGATTAAAAGTCTTTCATCTTACTCTTTGCATATTGATGTTCACTAAAGCTACACAGATTGATTTTCTTCTCATTATAAATATATTTTCAATACTTAAAAGGACAGTCTTTCAGCAATCCCCATTTTCCTTCTTTCTGGTACACTTGGCTTTATTTATGAATTTGTTCCTAATTTTATCGGTTTCCCCACCCGCCACAATCTCCACAACACAGCAAAAATAATCACTATTCACTAATTGGGACTGTCAATGGCGGGCTTTATACCCAGCATTCCCCGCGGTGCTGAAAGTCCCCTTTCGACACTGCAGGAGAGTCGTGCGCAGGTCCAATGCTAATCCAGTTGGAGCATGCGCAGTACGAGTGATGTGTCCTGAGGCAAAGACGCTTCTTTGGTTAACAGGCAGTCGGTAAGGATGCGGAAACCCGGAGTGAGTAACGGAGGCGATTCTGGTTGGGGAGAGTTTGTAAACACCGGGTGAATTCTCTAACCCCCTATACGAACCTGAAGGTGCTGCGTTTGCCGCTCCGGGTCTTTTTCCCGAAACGTGGCCCCGGTTACTGGCCGCCATCTTGGTTCAAAGCCGAGGAGTGCGCATGCGTCTTCGTTCAGGTGATGTAACAGAGTGGACGGGGCTTCAGGGTCTCTGTTCCCAACTGGGTCCTAGTGCCCGGTGTACCATAGCTGAGTTAACAGATTTTAAACAGCTTCACCCACTCCCAGGCTGCAGCTGATGTTTGCAGCCTAATGGAGTCCATGGGCCATGTTTACATTATATTAATATTATATTATAGCCCAAAGATGTGGATTGCCCATGTTAAATTGCCTCTTAGTGTCCCACAATGTACAGGTTAGATGGGAAATTGTGAGGTTACCAGGATAGGGTGAGGAAGAACACCTGGCTAAGATGCTCTGTTAGAGAGTCGGTGCATACTCAATGGGTCAAATGGCACATTCTGCACTGCAGGGATTCTATATTCAGTGTGAGATGTTGCAGCCCTGTATAGTTACCTGAAGGAGCTGCTCTGCAACCTTTGTTAACACTTTCGCCCCAATCTCCTAGTCTTTGGCTGTGTGGGGGGAAGTTGGGGAGAACAAAGAAAAGTACAGCACAGGAACAGGCCCTTTGGTCCTCCAAGTCCATGCCAATCATGATACCCTAATTTACAAAAAACCTTCTGCCCTTACTCGGTCCGTATCCCTCTGGGCAGCATGGTGGCACAGTGGTTAGCACTGCTGCCTCAGAGCTCCAGGGTCCCAGGTTTAATTCTGGCCTTGGATCACTGTCTGTGTGGAGTTTGCACATTCTCTCCGTGTCTGTGTGGGTTTCCTCCGGGTGCTCCAGTTTCCTCCCACAGTCCAAAGATGTGTGGGTTAGGTTGATTGGCCATGATAAATTGACCCGAGTGTCAGGAGAATTAGTAAAGTAAATGTGCGCGGTTGCGGGAATTGGCCCTGGGTGGGATTTTTAAACATTAATTTATGGGACATGGATGTCGCTGGCTGGCCAGCATTTATTGCCCATCCCTCGTTGCCCTTGTTCAGAGGGCAGTTGAGAGTCAACCACATTACTGTGGCTCTGGAGTCACATGTAGGCCTGACCAGAAAAGGATGGCAGATTTCCTTCCCTAAAGGACATCAGTGAACCAGATGGGTTTTTCCGACAATCGACAATGGTTTCATGGTCATCAGTAGATTCTTATTTCCAGATATTTTTTGTTGAATTCAAATTCCACCACCTGCTGTGGCAGGATTCGAACGCGGGTCCCCAGAACATTAGCTGAGTTTCTGGATTAATAGTCGAGCGATAATTTCTAATTCCTCCCTATTCAAGTACCCATCCAGATTCCTGTTAAATTTTGCTAATGTGCCTGCTTCCACCACCTATTTCACAGCACGTTCCAGGCACCCACCACTCTGTGTGAAAAACTTCCACTGCACATCTGCCTTAAACATTCCCCTTCTCATCTTGAACCTGCGCCCCTTGTAATTGATAATTCCACCCTAAGAAAAAAACCTCTGACTATCCACCCTGTCTATGCCTCTCATAATTTTGTAGACCTCTATCAGGTCTCCCGTCAGCCTCTGTCTTTCCCGCGAAAAATCCGATTCAACCTCTCCTCGCCAACATCCTCGAGACCAGGCAACATCGTGGTGAACCTTCTTTGCACTCTCTCCAAAGCTTCCAGGTCCTTCTGGTAGTTTGATGGCTAGGAATGCATGCAATACTCCAAATGTAGCTTAACCAAGATCAGAGTATCTTCTCCTGGACCTGCTCTTGGGCCAGATTCAAACAACAATTTGTTGACGCTGAATGAGCAGTGTCCATAGCAATTGGGTGGATGTTGCATATCCTTGCAGTCTCTCCTGGAGAGGGAGCATGTGGTGTCCACTGATGCACTTGCTACCTTCCACAACTGATGAGCATCGCAGGGTACAAAGTAACTTCAAGACATTGGAAACAACATTCTGGTTTAGTTAGGAAGCTAACCTTTCTTCTTGTTGGTACTTTGTTGCTGATCTTTTTCTTTTAGTTTGTTTGGACCACATATTTGGGGAAACAAACAAGGGAAAAGAATATTCAATAGAAAATTAAATATCTGTTCTGAATTTCTATCATGTTACAATGATAATTTTTGTAAACTCCTTTTACAGGGTATTAGAAGAGGAAGTTTTGCAAATGTGAAACTCAAACACAACATCACACAAAAATACAGCAAAATTGTTCCATTCATCAGAACCTGATTATCATCGACCTTTGAATGTGGAAGCAGAAATGTTTGTTTGTTTTGCAAACATCAGTGTGACTGGAAAAGCACCGAGACACACACACACCCAAGTGAGAGTGTTCCAGTGAACTGACTGTGGAAAGAGCTTTAACCAGTTACACAGCCTGAAAAAAACATCACAACATTCACAGCCAGGAGAAATCATCACGTGTTCTGTGTGTGGATGAGGCTTTAACTGATCATCCAACCTGGAGATACACAAGGACACCAGTGCCATGGAGAAACAGTGGAAATGTGCGGATTGTGGGAAGGGGTTCAGTTACCCTTCCCAGCTTAAAAATCATCAACGCAGTCACACTGGGGAGAGACCATTCACCTGCTCCATGTGTGGGAAAGGATTCATTCAGTCATCCCACCTGCTTTCACACCAGCAAGTTCACCTTGATGAGAGGCTGTTAAACCATTCGGACTGTGAAAGCAACTTTAAAAGCTCGGAGGACCTGGTTACGCACCAGGTTGTTCACACTGAGAGACAGTTCAGTTGCTCTCACTGTGGGAGGGAGTTCATACGATCACAGAACCTCATCGAACATGAACGCACTCACACTGGGGAGAGGCCATTCACCTGCTCTGTGTGTGGGAAGGGATTCACGCGATTATCCTACCTCACTACACATCGTCTGGTTCACACTGATAACAGACCTTTCAAATGTACTGAATGTGAGAAGAGTTATAAAACCACAAGTGAATTGCTGATACACCAGCGGGTTCACACTGGGGAGAGGCCATTCACCTGCGCTGTGTGTGAGAAGGCATTTGCACGATCATCCCACCTCGCTAAACACCAACTGGTTCACACGGATAAAAGACTTTTCAAATGCTCTGAGTGTGAGAAGACTTACAGAACCACAACTGACCTGCTGACACACCAGCGAGTTCACAATGGGGAGAGGCCATTCAGATGTACAGTGTGTGGGA
Organism: Mustelus asterias; assembly: GCF_964213995.1. NCBI lineage: Eukaryota > Metazoa > Chordata > Chondrichthyes > Carcharhiniformes > Triakidae > Mustelus > Mustelus asterias. The sequence continues at coordinate 81,712 of NW_027591038.1, read as the reverse complement.
CAGGATTCACTCTGTCGTCCAGCCTCCAGAAACACCAGCGAGTTCACACTGGGAAGAGGTCGTTCACCTGCTCCACGTGTGGAAAAGGATTCATTCATTCAGCCAATCTTCTGACACACCAGCGAGTTCACACTGGGGAGAGGCCATTCCTTTGCTCTGACTGTGGGAAGACATTCATCCACTCATCCCACCTTTTGAGACACCAGAAAGTTCACAAATGACGGAAGGATTTGGATTCTGCTGTTGTCTTTAAAAATTCATTTTACAGGACGTGAGGGTCGCTGACTGGGCCGAGCATTTATCGCCCATCCCTAATTACCCTCCATTGCAGAGGCCATCTCAGAGTCAACTACATTGCTGTGGCTCTGGAATCACATGTAGGCCAGACCAGGTAAGGACGGCAGATTTCCTTCCCTAAAGGACATTAGTGAACCAGATGGGTTTTTCTGACAATCGTCAATGGTTTCATGGTCATCAGTAGACTTTTAATTCCAGATTAATCACATCCAAGCCTGAAACATGTTCAGCCTGAGAGCTGGAGTTTCTTCATGCTGATGTTAATAATCTCCATAACTTGCTGCAGTTTAGTATTCCGATGCGAGTCAAATGAACTAATATTATTTCAGGCACACAGTCTGATTTATTTCTCCAGGATAAGAGGAGATTATTCGATATCCTGTTACTGACTGCTCCATTTGTGAGTGTTTTTTTTCTCCTTTCTCACTGTCTGGATCATTTCAGTTCTCAGACCTTCAGCTATTGGACCCAGACCTTCCAGAGCATCTCTCTTAGCCTGGGGAATCAGTGAAGGTAGTGATAACACACTCGGCCTCGGTCAAAGCAAAACCCAGTCTTGATGTGCTGGACCCATCATTGAGAATAGGGATGTTTGTGAAGTGTCCTCTTCCTGTGGATCCACTTTGGGCTGAAGTCAGTGAGGTCTCTGATCTGTGTTCTGTTCTTTATACCAGTAAAAGAAATAAACAAATAAAACAAGTGAAATCTCCTCAAAACATCATTGTAACAAAAAGACAGAACTTCAAAGAAAATGTATGAAAATTAATTAAAATGTTGTTTAATATAAACCAAAAGTAAATGGGCAGCACAGTGGTTAGCACTGCTGCCTCACAGCGCCAGGAACCTGGGTTCAGTTCTGGCCTTGGGTCACTGTCTGTGTGGAGTTTGCATGTTCTCCCCGTGTCTGTGTGGGTTTCCTCCGCGTGCTCGGGTTTCCTCCCACAGTCCAAAGATGTGCAGGTTCGGTGGATTGGCCGTGCTAAATTGACCCTAGTGTCAGGGGGATTAGGAGACTAAATATGTGGGGTTACGGGAATAGGGCTTGGGTGGGATTGTGGTCGGTGCAGACTCGATGGGCTGAATGGCCTCATGCACTGTACGGATTCTATGATTCTGTGACATGAAACAGAATGAGGGTGAAAGGTAACTAATGAGACTAAAATGTCATTACTGGGGGGCCGGGATTGATGATGCAGCCCAGACCCCACAAGAACCCACCAGTCATGGAAGGCCTGGCAGTGGCAGTGGACACCACGTGCTCCCTTTCCAAGGCCACCCAGCCGTGAATTTAACCCTGGTACAGAGGCAGACATTTGGGTTGGTGGAACCCCCTCGAGCAGATCAGTGTTTGGGAAATGGATGTCTGTAGAACATGAGGGCAGGGTTACATTGTACAGGAAGAGAAACAGAAACTCAAACAGCACAAGAGGCTGGTTATTGATGAATCTTGTGAGCACTATTCCCAGGGTATTAGCAGGGGATGATTTACAGGTCGGGAACTTATAGCCAAACATCACACTGAGCTCGAACAGAATCACTCGATTCATCAGGACCTGAATATCATTAACCTTTCAATGTGGAAGGAGAAATGTTTGTTTGTTCTGTCTGTGGGAAAAGATTTCATAGAAACCCTACAGTGCAGGAGGCCATTCGGCCCATCGACTCTGCACCGACCACAATCCCACCTAGGCCCTACCCCCACATATTTACCCGCTAATCCCTCTAACCTACACATCTCAGGACTCTAAGGAGCAATTTTTAACTTGGCCAATCAACCTAACCCGCACACCTTTGGACTGTGGGAGGAAACTGGAGCACCTGGAGGAAACCCACGCAGACACGAGGAGAATGTGCAAACTCCACACAGACAGTGACCCAAGCTGGGAATCGAACCTAGGTCCCTGGAGCTGTGAAGCAGCAGTGCTAACCACTGTGCTACTGTGCCGCCCTATTTCAAATATCAGTGTGACTGGAAAAGCACCGAGACACAGACACACCCGAGTGAGAGTGTTCCAGTGAACTGAGTGTGGAAAGAGCTTTAACCGGTTACACATCCTGAAAATACATCGCAGCATTCACAGCGAGGAGAGACTGTATACATGTTCTGTGTGTGGATGAACCTTTGACTGATCATCCAACCTGGAGAGACACAAGGACACCAGCACCATGGAGAAAGCATGGACATATGGGGATTGAGGGATGTGATTCATTTACCCGTTTCAACTGGGAAATGATCAACACAGTCACACTGAGGAGAGAACTTTCACCTTCTCCATGTGTGGAGATGGATTTACTCAGTTATCCAGTCTGTCGGCACACCAGCAAGTTCATTCGGGGAGAGGCTGTTCAGATGCTCCATGTGAGGGAAGGAATTTGCTTACTCATCTGACCTGCTGGCGTATGAGCAAGTTCACACTGAGGAGGGTGCATTCGCCTGCTCTGTGTGTGGGAAAGGGACTCACTCCATCATCCAACCGACTGAGACACCAGTGAGTTCACAAATGAGTGCAGGAGTTGGATTTGGCTAATGCTGCAGTTAGGATTGGATGTGTGGGTAAATCCTGAGGTGTGTAAGAAATGTGACCCAGCCGCTCTCTTCCATGGATCAGAGCTCCTAGACATGGAACAAAAGCTCCTTTACAACTGTGTTTAGAGTCAAGAAGAAGAATGGTGATTGCTGGAAACATGCTGTCAAATCAGAGATTGGTGTAAAGCTGGGATCTGTTCCTGACTGAGTGAAACGGCAGGTTTAAGTTTCCAGTCTGAAAAAAGTAGAGATTTAAAATGTTAGTGTGAATTCCTGAATCTACCAATGTAAGGCAATGGAAACATCAAGTTATATTTCTGTCTGGAACCTTTAACCATCTCTCACCTTCCATTGACTTCAATGTGATGGAAACTCACTGTTGAAATCTCTCAGCATTTGAAACATGTTTACAAATGATTGGAGGGTTTTTAGTTCAGATCTTTCTTCTGTCCACTTGAGGTATTAAATAACAGACTTTCTCCTGTGAATATCCAGCTGGAGTTTGGGCCCTGATGTATTTCCTTGTTCATCTTGTTGACTCTAAATATTTGAATCTTGTGGTTTCAAACACCAGATAATCAAATTCCCAACAACAGATTGTCTTTTACTGACTTTATTAACTGCACTGCAATAATACAGACAGAGTAATTCCTCACATGGTTCCAGTGCTCAACGAAGTACTGAAATGATCAAATTTATATGCGTTTCAGAGCCTGTAACATAGGAATGGTGTATTGGTCTGTAACTTTAATTCAATGTTCCTTCTTTTAATATCATGTCCACCACTTTCCTGTTACCTGATCAATTTGTTTATTGTTATTACAGGATTGTCACATATTTCCACTGTTGTATCTTTAATTTTATGAATCTTTGACGTAAGTTACACAGCAGTTAAGTCTTTGGGCTGTGAATGTGTTTCTTGAATAAAATACCATTACATTTTTAAAACAGGAATTCGATCTGGAGAACAGAGATAATACAGTCGATTCAGAACTCCCTTCTCCTCAGCTCTGATCTAAAAGGCTACGACTCTCATCAACTTTTACAGATGCACCATAGAAAGCATTCTTTCTGGTTATTTCACAGCTTGGTATGGCTCCTGCTCTGACCAAGACCACAAGAAACCACAAAGAGTTGGGAATGTAGTCCAGTCCATCACGCAAACCAGCCTCCCATCCAGTGACTCTGTCTACACTTCCCATGGCCTCAGAAAAGCAGCCAGCATAATCAAGGACCCCACGCACCTCGAACATTCTCTCTTCCACCTTACAAAAGTCTGAGGTCACGTACCACCCGAGTCAAGAACAGCTTCTTCCCTGCTGCCATCAGACTTTTGAATGATCCTATCACGTATTAAGCTGATCTTTCTCCACACCCTAGCTATGACTGTAATATTATATTGGACATCTTCTCCTTTCCTTCTCCCCTTTGTACTTTATGAACAGGATGTTTGTATAGTTCACAAGAAACAATACTTTTCACTGTATCCCAATACATGTGACAATAAATCAAATCATCCCTTTCCCCGTGTACTCTATGTACGGTATGCTTTGTCTGTATAGTGTGCAAGAAACAATACTAATACATGTGACTATAATAAATCAAATCAAATTCAGTTTAAACCCGGTTTGCAGACATGACATTCCATTCACATACAGAAGGTGAGTGAGATCCTGTGAGACACACACTGAGCCTAGGAGCTGAAAGTGATTCACAAACTGTGTTTTGTGTTCATTGATCCCAGGAATGTTACCAAACCTTCCCTGGATCTCGAGGCTGGGAGAGACACTCTGGTAGGTATGGGGAGCTGGGACTTGTCCATGAGAGTAACTGAAGGTATGAGACTGAAATAATCTCGAGTTAGAAAGGAGAAAAGGTTCAGTCCTGGGTGTGATTCTCAGCAGCAACAGCAGAGTCCAGCTTTGTGGGTAAGATGTGAAGTTTCTGGTGTTTCAGCAGGCGGGATGTCCGAGTAAATCTCTTCTCACACACAGAGCAGGTGAGCAGCTTCTTCCTGGTGTGAACTCGCCGGTGTTTAACCAGGTCGAACGACTGAACAAATCCCTTCCCACACACACAGCAGGTGAAGGGCTTCTCTCCAGTGTGGATGCGTTCGTGTCTCTGGAGGCTGGAGGACTCAGGGAAACGCTTCCCACACACGGAGCAGATGAAGGCCTTCTCCCCGGTGTGAACAAGCTGGTGTTTCTGCACGTGGTGTAAACAAGTAAAGGCCCTCCCAAACACATGACAAATGTACGGCCTCTCCCCGGTGTGAACCCGCTCGTGTATCACAACATGGGACAAACGAGGGAAACTCTTCCCACACACGAAGCAGGTGAACGGCCTCTCCCCGCTGTGAACTCGCTTGTGTGCGCGCAGGGCGGATGACTGAGTGAATCTCTTCCCACACACAGAGCAAGAGAATGGCCTCTCCCCAATGTGAATCCGCTTGTGCATCACAAGGTGCGTTGAACGAGTGAATCCCCTCCCACACTCGGAGCAGGTGAACGGCCTTTCTCCGGTGTGAATTCGTTGGTGTATCACAAGGTCAGATGAGCGAGTGTATCCATTCCCACACTCGGAGCAGGTGAATTGTTTCTCCCCCGTGTGAACAAGTTTGTGCCTCAGAAGATGGAATGAATAATTGAATCTCTTCCCACACACAGAGCACGGGAACGGCCTCTCCCGACTGTGAGTACACTGGTGTCTCAGGAGACTATTGTTCGTTTTAAAGGTCTTCTCACACTCTGAGCATTTAAAACTTCGCTCATCAGAATGAATGAGCTGGTGCTCAGTGCAGTGGGAGGACTGAGTGAATCTCTTCCCACACTGGGAGCAGCTGAATGGCCTGTCCTTGGTGTGAACTTGTTGGTGCTCAGTGAGATGCACTGAGTCGCTGAACGACTCCCCACAGTGAGCAGCTGAACGGTCTCTCGTGTGTGTGAAGGAGCTGGTGCTCTGCAAGGCGGGAGGACTGGCTGAACCTCTTCCCGCAGTGGGAGCAGCTGAACGGTCGGTCGTCAGTGTGAAGGAGCTGGTGTTGGGCCTGTTCCTCAGGCGTCTCAACGCTGTCCCCAGAGTCAGAGCTTTGAAGAGGCTCCTCATCAATGTGATCGAGTTGGTGAGCCAGCAGGTTGGACGAACACATGAATTTCTTCCCACACACGGAGCAGGTGAACGGACTCTCACTATGGCGAGCTCGCTGTCGTGTCAGCATGTTTTCCAGCTGTATCAATCCCTCCCCACAGGAAGAGCAGGTTTACAGACTCTCACCAGCTTCCTGCTGAGACAGTCAATTAAATCCCTTCAGGTGTACAAATCTTCACATCCTGACGAATTGACTTTCCAATTGTGACACAAAGTTTGGTTTGTTTTTCCTGACTGCAAATCCTCCTCTTCCATTACCCTGCAAAATAATTTCACAAAGAATTACATAGACTATATAATACACAAACAGGCCATTCGGGAAATCTAGTCTGTACGGAGTTTCTACTCCACACGAGTCTCCTCCCATTCTGCTAACCTCATCTCAGCCTTTCAGCTTCACTTTTCTCTCATTCTCATCTAGTTTCCTTTTGAAAAAATCTAAGTTATCTGTCTCAACTACTTCCAGTGAGTTCCACATTTTAACAACTGTTTGTGAAAAGAAATGTCTCCTGTTTTCCTGTTGGATTTATTAGTCTGGATTGTGCACTGTGAAGATGTGGTGCAGTGGGGAATGACCCTTCTTCTGAGTCAGAAGCTCTGGTTTCCAGTCCCACTCAGAGTACATGGCCGAGGAAGGTGTGTTCATAATGTGGCCAAACTGTAAATCATTCATAGAATCACTACAGTGCAGAAAGAGGCCATTCGGCCCATCGTGTCTGCACCGACCACAATCCCGCCCTTGCCCTATCCCCATGCATTGACCCAGGCTAGTTTCCCTGATACTAAAGGGCAATTTAGCATGGCCAATGCACCTAACTTGCACATCTTTGGACTGTGGGAGGAAACCAGAGCACCCAGAGGAAAGCCACGCAGACACACTGAGAATGTGCAAACGCCACACAGACAGTGACCCGGGCCAGGAATCGAACCTGGATCCCTGGCGCTGTGAGGCAGCAGTGCTAACCACTGTGCCGCCATGCTGCCCTTCGAACATACACCAATGATAGACAATAAGAGCAGGAGAGATTCCTGGTCAGTCATATGATGGAAATAATTTGGAGCCTCTCCCATCACTATCCATGGCTCCACGGGTAGCGGATATAAAAGTTTCTGTTGCCACTGCAGCCTGGTTCCTTGTGGGGTCTAGCTGGCTGGTGTGGATCAGATTGGTGTCGACAGCACGTGGTTCAATCCCCATTCTGGCTGGGGTGGATTTGGGTTCTGCCTCTTTGCCCTACCCATGGCGGAGATCCTGACACTTTGGTCAGTCATGATGTGGAGCTGCCGGCGTTGGACTGGGGAAAACACAGTAAGAAGTTTAACAACACCAGGTTAAAGTCCAACAGGTTTATTTGGTAGCAAAAGCCACACAAGCTTTCGGAGCTCCGAAAGCTTGTGTGGCTTTTGCGACCAAATAAACCTGTTGGACTTTAACCTGGTGTTGTTAAACTTCTTACTTTGGTCAGACCAGCCTTCAGGTAGAGAACACAACAATCAGAAGTTTGTGTGTTCATGGCTCCCAGTATTAGATAGATCAACAAACATTCTAACTGCTAATCCCATTCAGAAGAGACAAATAATTCTCTTGATTTGAGTTTGCTGTGTGTAAACCATCCCCTTGTAAAAGAGTTTCCAAAATCCATCACAGTCCTCCTGCTGAAGGGAGCACTGCGCACGCGCGCTGCTGCACTGCCACTGATAAAGATGGCGCTACGCATGCGCTTTTCTACACATTGCCCCCTACAAAGATGGCGGTCGGTATCCGGGTCTTTCAACCGCGGAACCAGCTGCGTCTCATTCCGGGATTGAGGCCTCTATCGAGGATTATCTGAAACATCGGCACACACCCACCGGCTCCAGCTCCCTTCCGCTCTCAGACGTTACTCACCCGCTTGATATTTAACACGACCGCCTCTGTTCTGGTTTTTGTGGCGGACACCACTGATTTCTAAACCTTTCCCTCCGACGCCATCCTTCCCGCTCACCCGGCACTTACTCACTGGCTGCATACACACACTGCGCATGCTCCACATCACAATACCCAGGGGCTGATTGACGGCAGCTCCGGGCCATAGGAAGAGGGGGCGGGGCTGGAGGACCGAGCGGGAGCGGCTGGTCCTCCAACCAATCGGAGTGAATGAGGGGCGGGACCTGAAGCATGCGCAATGCGGGTAATGGCGACGGACGGACGGTTTTAATTTGGAAGTGAGATCAATCCGAGGTCGAGGGCGGCGCGCGGGGAATGATAAATATGGCGGGTGGGTGGAGAGACTTTGTAAACATGTTGTTCAAACCCAAACCCCGGAAATGAACTTCCCGGTTCCCCCCCCTTTGTACAAAATGGAGCGGCAGCTTGTAGTGTTAGACCCGGGCTGACTGCCGCCATTGAGGCTGCATGTGGGAGGCCGGCAGGGATTGTGATCGGAGAGTGAAGCCCTGACGTCACAATGGAATGGGTGAGGGTGTGACGTCACAATGGAATGGGTGAGGGTGTGACATCACAATGGAATGGGTGAGAGTGTGACATCACAATGGAATGGGTGAGAGTGTGAGGTTACAATGGGATGGGTTGGAGTGTGAGGTCACAATGGAATGGGTGAGAGTGCGATGTCACAATGGAATGGGTGTGAGTTCCAGATGAGCTGAGACTGGGCTGGAGTCGGGCGATGTCACTGACATGTGGCCCAGTGGCACAGTGGTTAGTGCAGCTGCCTAACAGCTCCAGGGACCCGGGTTCAATTCCAGCCTCGGGTCACTGTCTGTGCAGAGTTTCTACATTCTCCCCGTGTCTGTGTGGGTTTCCTCCGGGTGTTCCGGTTTCCTTCCACAGTCCAAAGATGTGCAGGTTAGATGGATTGGCCGTGATAAATTAACCCTTGGCATCAGCAGGATTAACAGGGTAAATACGGAGGATAAATGGGGATGATTGGGCCTGGGTGGGATTGTTGTTGGGCTCGATGGTCTGAATGGCCTCCTCACACTGTAGGATTTCTATGAATGAAGGTAGAAATAAGCAGTCTTGATGATGATGTGGATATGTGGCTGGAAGCTCATCCTAGAGTGAAATATTTCACCAGGGTTGTGAACAGCCGGTTCAGCTTCAGCCAATTGCCAAGAAGAGGGATAGAGTTGCTGGTGAGGGAGTGGAGTTTGTAGTGGGGGCTGAACACAATGGGTTCAGTCTTCCCAGTATTTTTTGAAAGAAATTTCTGTTTTTTAGTACTGGATATCAGACAAGTCAAGATATGAGTTGGAGGGGAACTTGGAGTTGATGATGCTCACATTTACCTGTTATCTTGGTCCTTCGAGGTGGTGGAAGTTGAGGGTTTGGGAGATTCTATCAATGTTCTCATTGAGTTGTAGATGTATAAAATCCCTCTCCTTCATTCCCGATCTCTCCTATTTCTCTCTGTCTTTTCCCATAGTGCCCAGACTGGATGGCAGGTTCCCTTCCCTGAAGGACATTAGGAAATCAATTGGGTGTTTTGACAATCCAGCAGTTTTCATGGTCACTTTTTCCTAGTGCTGTCCCCACAAATTACCAGGTTCATTCAGCTCAATTTCACAACCTGCCTTTGTGTTTTTGTGGGTTCTCTCTCACTCCCTTTTTCTGTTTTAATTCAATTTCACAGGGTATTAGAAGAGGAGGATTTGCAGTTTGGAAACTGAAACCAAGCCTGGTATCAGCACCTTATGGAGTCGGCCAATTTATTGTACCCTGAATATCATTGCATTTTGAACATGGAAGAAAATAGCACTATTCACAGTGGAGAGAAACTGTACACATGTTCTGTGTGTGGACAAGACTTCAGCCAATCATCTGACCTTTCGGAACATAATTGCAGTCACAACAGAGAGAAACTGTGGAAATGTGGGGACTGTGAGAAGGGATTCAAATCCCCATCCTTGCTGGAAATTCATCAACGTAGTCACACAGGGGAGAGGCCATTCACCTGCTCCCACTGTGGGAAAGGATTCACTCAGTCATCCAGTTTACATATACACCAGAGGACTCACACTGAGGAGAGGCCATTCACCTGCTCTCTGTGTGGGAAGGCATTCAATCGGTCATTCAGCCTAGCATTGCACAAGCGAACTCACACGGGGGAGAAACCATTCACCTGCTCTGTGTGTGGGAAGGGATTCAATCAATCATCAAACCTAGCAAAACACCAGCGAATTCACAGTGAGGACAGACCATTCACTTGCGCTGTGTGTGGGAAGGGCTTCAAAGCATCATCCATGCTAACAAAACACCAGCACGTTCACAATGGGGAGAGGCCATTCAGCTGTTCTCAATGTGGGAAGAGATTCGCGCTCTCAGCCAACCTGCTGACACACCAGCGAATTCACACTGGGGAGAGGCCATTCATCTGCTCCCAGTGTGGGAAGGGATTCACTCAGTCATCCAGCTTACACATACACCAGAGGACCCACACTGGGGAGAGACCATTCAGCTGTTCTGTTTGTGGGAAGGCATTCAGTCAGTCATCTAACCTATCATTACACCAGCGAGTTCACACTGGGGAAAAGCCATTCACTTGCTCCCAGTGTGGGAAGGGATTTGCTCGCTCATCCAACCTCCTGATACACCTGCGAGTTCACACTGGGGAGAGGCCGTTAACTTGCTCCCAGTGTGGGAAGCGATTCACTGACTCATCTCACCTGCTGGCACACCAGCGAACTCACACTGGGGAGAAGCCTTTCAGCTGCTCCCAGTGTGGGAAGGGATTTGCACACTCAGGCAATCTGTGGACACATCAGCGAGTTCACACTGGGGAGAGACCATTCATCTGTTCCCAGTGTGGGAAGGGATTCAGTCAATCATCCAACCTAGCAATACACCAACGGATTCACACTGGGGAGAGGATGTTCACTTGTTCCCAATGTGGGAAGGACTTTGCTCACTCACACACGTTGCAGGGTCACCAACGAGTTCACACTGGGGAGAAGCCGTTCACTTGCTCTGTGTGTGGGAAGGGATTCAGTCAGTCATCAAATCTGCTGAAACACCAGCGAATTCACAAGGAACTATTGTGATTGAATTTTGCTGTGAATCATATTCAGACTGAACCATGTTCATTTGGGTCTGTTTCTGCTGAATTGAAAAGTGACTCCAGCCCTGCTGTAGGTGTTAATATTGTTGGTCTGAGAATGAAGGATTTGGGGTCAGGAAACTCACACAAAACATCAGATCAGGATTGGATGGAGCCACACAATTTATCGTAACATGAAAAGCAGAGATTTTTGAACCTGGAAGGAAACAGCACCGTTTACAACCACAGTCACATTAGCGAGAGACCATGGAAATGTGAGACTGTGAGGAGAGACTCAGTTACCCGTCAGAGCTGGAAACTCAGTGGCGCACTCACACTGGGGGAAGGCCATTCACCCACTCTGAGTGTGGGAAGGGATTCACTCAGTCTTCTGAGCTGATCACATTGGGGAGAAACCATTTAACTGCCCTGAGTTTTGGAAGAGATTCACTCGGTCATCCACACTGCTGAGTCACCAGCGAGTTTACAACTAACCACAGTGATTGGACTTTCCTGTTAATCACATCGAGGACCGAACTATGTTCAATGTAAGTGAACTGGCAAATGAGGTTAAGGAACAGGTCAATAGAGGTGCAGTGGCAGATTTGAAAGGGTTATTTCAGAAAACCCAGAACAGATACATTCCAGTGAAGAAGAAAAATTCCAAGGGGAGGATCCACCATCCGTGGTTCACTAAAAAAGTTAAAGATAGTATAAAACTTAAAGAAAAAAGTAAACAATTGCACAAAGATGGGTGGCAGGTCAGAAAACTAGACAGAATATAAACAGCAAAGAATGATAAAAAGATTAAATAAGGAGAAGAATTGGAGTACGAGAGAAAGGCAGCTAGAAAGATAAAGATGGATAGTAAATTAGAAATCTTTGTATCCTCATTGGCTACCGGGGAGGTCCCAGAGGATTGGAGAAAAGCCAATGTTGTTCCTTTGTTTAAGAAGGGTAGCAATAATAATCCGGGTAATTACAGGCCGGTGAGCCTTACATCAGTGATAGGGAAATTATTGGAGAGGATTCTTCGAGACAGGATTTATTCCCACTTGGAAATAAGTGGACGTATTAGTGAGAGGCAACATGGTTTTGTGAAGGGGAGGTCATGTCTCACGAACTTGATCGAGTATTTCGGGGAAGTGACGAAGATGATTGATGAGGGTAGGGCAGTGGATGTTGTCTACATGGACTTCAGTCAGGCCTTTGACAAGGTCCCTCATGGCAGACTGGTGCAGAAGGTGAAGTCGCATGGGATCAGAGGTGAGCTGGCAAGGTGGGTACAAAACTGGCGTGGTCAAAGAAGACAGAGGGTAGCAGTGGAAGGGTGCATTTCTGAATGGAGGGCTGTGACAAGTGGCGTTCCTCAGGGATCAGTGCTGGGACCTTTGCTGTTTCTAATATATGTAAATGATTTGGAGGAAAATGTAACTGGATTGATTGGTAAGTTTGCGAACGACACAAAGGTTGGTGGATTTGCGGATAGCAATGAGGACCATCAGAGGATACAGCAGGATATAGATCAGTTGGAGACTTGGGTGGAGAAATGGCAGATGGAGTTTAATCCAGACAAATGTGAGGTAATGCATTTTGGAAGGTCTAATATACATAGGAAATATACAGTAAATGGCAGAACCTTTAAGAGTATTGATAGGCAAAGGGATCTGGGTGTACAGGTACACAGGTCACTGAAAGTGGCAATGCAGGTGGAGAAGGTAGTCAAGAAGGCATACAGCATGTTTACCTTCATCGGCCGGGGTATTGAGTTTAAAAATTGGCAAATTATGTTGCAGCTTTATAGAACCTTAGTTAGGCTGCACTTGGAATATAGTGTTCAATTCTGTTCGCCACACTACCAGAAGGATATGGAGGCTTTGGAGAGGGTACAGAAAAGATTTACCAGGATGTTGCCTGGTATGGAGGGCATTATCTATGAGGAAAGGTTGGAGAACCTTGGTTTGTTCTCACTGGAGCGACGGAGGTTGAGGGGCGACCTGATAGAAGTCTACAAGATTATGAGGGTCATGGACAGAGTGGATAGTCAGAAGCTTTTTCCCGGGTGGAAGAGTCAATGACCAGGGGGCACAGGTTTAAGCTGCGAGGGGCAAGGTTTAAAGGAGATGTACGAGGCAGATTTTTTACGCAGAGAGTAGTGGGTGCCTGGAACTCGTTGCCGGGGGAGGGAGTGGAAGCGGATACGATAGTGACTTTTAAGGGGCATCTTGAGTTTTACATGAATCGGATGGAAATAGAGGGATATGGTCCCTGGAAGTGTAGGGGTTTTAGTTCAGTGAGGCAGCATGGTCGGTGCAGGGCCATGGAGGGCAGAAGGGCCTGTTCCTGTGCTGTAATTCTCTTTGTTCTGTAAACATTTCTCTGGATATTTGAATAAAAAAAGAGTTATCCAAGTGAATGTTGGTCCAAGAGAAAGTGATTCCGGGGAATTAATAATGGAAAGTGAGGAGGTGACAGATGAATTCAACAGGTACTTTGTATCAGTCTTCACTATAGTTTAGTACTCTACCCGATAGTATCGAGGATAGAAGTAATATCTTATCGGGGTGTGGAAGGGAGAGAGGAACTCCGGAAAACTGCTGTCACTTATGAAGTGGTACTGAGCAAATAGTTGGAGCTGTCGGCTGACAAATCCCAGACCCTGATGGACTTCATTCTCGGCTCTGAAAAGAAGCAGCTCGTGAGATAAAAGCAAAGTATTGCGGATACTGAAAATCTGAAATAAAAACAGAAAATGCTGGAAAGACTCAGCAGGTCTGGCAGCACCTGTGGAGGGAGAAACAGAGTTGAAATTTTGAGGCCATATGGCTGTTCTTTAGCTGAAGAGGGGTAGAAACAACTGGGGTGAGATAGTTGATGCATTGTTTTTAATTTTCCAAAATTCTCTGGTTTTGGTGAAAGTTCCATTAGATTAGAAAGTAGCAAATGTAACTCCTTTATTCAAAGAAGGAGAGAGACCAAAAGCAGGAAACTACAGGACAGTTAACTTAACATGCCATAGGAAAAATGTTAGAAGCTATTATTAAATATGTTACAGCATGGCAGTGAGAAAAATTCAGGCTATGAAGGAGAGTCAACATGGTTTTGAGAAAGGGAAATCATATTCAACCTATTTTCTCAGTTCTTTGAATGAGTCACATGTGCTGTGGATAAAGGGGAACCAAAGGTGCATAAAGGCGAATGTACTGAGATTTCCAGAATGCATTTATAAGGTCAGTGTGGAAAATGAAAACTCCTAGTGGGGCGGGGGGAATGGTAACATATTGGCACGGAAAGAAGATTGGCGAGTTAATAGGAAACAGGATTGGCATAAATGGGTCTTTTTCTAGTTGACTGGATGTGACGAGTGGTGTGCCACAGGGATCAATGCTGGGACCTCAACCTTTTTACCATTTATATCAATAACTCAGATGAAGGAATTGAAGGTATGGTTGCTAAATTTGCCTGTTCGGGTACACTGAATTTGGGAGAATTTAGCATAGCCAATGCACCGAACCAGCACATCTTTCGGAATGTGGAAGGAAACCAGAGCACCCGGAGGAAACCCACGCAGACACGGAGAGAACGTGTTGACTCCACAAGACAGTGACCCAAGCCGGGAATCACACCCGGGCCCCTGATGCTGTGAGGCAGCAGTGCTAGCCACAGTGCCACCATGCCACCCAGTTGGACTGAACAATGTTCATTCTGAGAGTCAGGTTTTGTTTCTGACAGTAATAACCATCCGAACTCAACTGGATAAATATGAAATTAATCAACTTTTTTTCAAAATTATTCTTCTGGATTTTTTCTTTTGGAGAGCTATTACACTATTTCTGCTGTGAAATGAGAACTATTGTCATTCTCCATCCACTTCAGGAAGCCTCATCCAGGATTTTAGCTATTGTGTCTGCATCATTTTTACAAACAGGAAAGGTTTCAATCCACCAGGTAAACATAGCTGTAATTAGCAGGATCTACCAGTCTCCTCTTAGTGTGGAGAGTGGGCCTGTATAATCAAGCTGCAGTGTTTCCCAGGGAACATCAATAATGTGGAACATGTTAATTGGGACAATGCATTTTGCAGAATCTGATTAGTTTGAACACATGAGGCACAGCTTCAGGTGCTGATGGACATTCTGATACATCCTCAGCCACTGATAGTATGATCATGTTGTATAATATTGAGGAGTCAAAAAACAAGAAATACGCCTTGCTTTGATCCATCAAATATACTAATTCCTTTCTAAGCCATCGAGTTGTGACTGAAGTCAAAGTTAAACCATATTTGTGAAAGAAAACTTCATTGTGTCAGATGAGTGAGTCCTTACTTGCTGTGAATGATGAGGGAAAGTTTTCTCTATGGTGCCAACCCTTTTTACCCACAGTCATCTTAGGTCAGTGTCCTGACAAGTTTTTAAATGACATTTAACTGGAGTCTGTCGTACCGGTCCCAATGATTGTGTTTTGGGTGGATCCCATGGAATCTCCACGAGAGCAGCTTTCCTGGTGAGTCAGTCTGCCTGGTTATTACCATCACTCTCTTCACTAACTCCTGCTGCTGATCTACCTTCACCTGGCAAATAGCAATTTATCCTGGACATCCAGTAACATTCCCAATCATTCAGAGTTTGGAGTGGTGAGCAGTGGTTTCCTTTCTGCTGTGGAGAAGTTGTGTTTCCTCCCCCAGAGGGGTAGGTTTTAGAACATAGAACATAGAAAGCCACAGCACAAACAGGCCCTTCGGCCCACAAGTTGCGCCGATCACATCCCCACCTCTAGGCCTATCTATAGCCCTCAATCCCATTAAATCCCATGTACTCATCCAGAAGTCTCTTAAAAGACCCCAACGAGTTTGCCTCCACCACCACCGACGTCAGCCGATTCCACTCACCCACCACCCTCTGAGTGAAAAACTTACCCCTGACATCCCCCCTGTACCTACCCCCCAGCACCTTAAACCTGTGTCCTCTCGTAGCAACCATTTCAGCCCTTGGAAATAGCCTCTGAGAGTCCACCCTATCCAGACCCCTCAACATCTTGTAAACCTCTATCAGGTCACCTCTCATCCTTCGTCTCTCCAGGGAGAAGAGACCAAGCTCCCTCAACCTATCCTCATAAGGCATGCCCCCCAATCCAGGCAACATCCTTGTAAATCTCCTCTGCACCCTTTCAATGGCTTCAACATCTTTCCTGTAATGAGGTGACCAGAACTGCGCGCAGTACTCCAAGTGGGGTCTAACCAGGGTCCTATAAAGCTGCAGCATTATCTCCCGACTCCTAAACTCAATCCCTCGATTAATGAAGGCTAGTACGCCATACGCCTTCTTGACCGCATCCTCCACCTGCGAGGCCGATTTAAGAGTCCTATGGACCCGGACCCCAAGGTCCCTCTGATCCTCTACACTGCTAAGAATGGTACCCTTCATTTTATACTGCTGCTCCATCCCATTGGATCTGCCAAAATGGATCACCACACACTTATCCGGGTTGAAGTCCATCTGCCACTTCTCCGCCCAGTCCTGCATTCTATCTATGTCTCGCTGCAACTTCTGACATCCCTCCAAACTATCCACAACACCACCTACCTTGGTGTCGTCAGCAAACTTACCAACCCATCCCTCCACTTCCTCATCCAGGTCATTTATGAAAATGACAAACAGCAAGGGTCCCAGAACAGATCCCTGGGGCACTCCACTGGTCACTGACCTCCATGCAGAGAAAGACCCCTCCACAGCCACTCTCTGCCTTCTGCAGGCAAGCCAGTTCTGGATCCACAAGGCAACAGCCCCTTGGATCCCATGCCCTCTCACTTTCTCAAGAAGTCTTGCATGGGGGACCTTATCGAACGCTTTGCTGAAGTCCATATAGACCACATCCACCGCTCTTCCTTCGTCAATGTGCTTGGTCACATTTTCAAAGAACTCAACCAGGCTCGTAAGGCACGACCTGCCCCTGACAAAGCCGTGCTGACTACTTTTGATCATACTAAACTTCTCTAGATGATCATAAATCCTGTCTCTCAGGATCCTCTCCATCAACTTACCAACCACTGAGGTTAGACTCACCGGTCGGTAATTTCCCGGGCTGTCCCTGTTCCCTTTCTTGAATATAGGGACCACATCCGCAATCCTCCAATCCTCCGGAACCTCTCCCGTCTCCATCGACGATGCAAAGATCATCGCCAAAGGGAATCTTTCCATCGACGATGCAAAGATCATCGCCAAAGGGAATTTTCTGAGGGAATTACAACCAACGTAGCTTTCAGAATATTTGGTGATTATATCGGTAACAGTTTGAAGGGCTGTGACCGCAATAACCTCAGAGTTCTGGGCTAACTGTTGCGATTGTGGTGGATATTTAGGAAGGATACTACAATTGTTGTGGAAAATCAAACACACAGCTCCACTCTGATACAAACCTTGTTCATAAAACCAACACCTGATCGCATAAACCCCAGTGCAATGTAATAGTTATTTGTCTTTAACAGGTCCATTGGACATGACCGCTTTTGCCTGACTGAGACGTAGGATTCTTTCATACTGAAACATCCCAGCCAAGTAATAATTATGAAGATTCAGGATGTGAATGCTTTTTCTTTGTAATTCCATAATTCAACCATTGGCCCTTTAGGATAATGTCACTGCAGTATTTGGGGTCTGCAGAAATATACAATTAAACTCTGCCAGGCACTTTATCTGCTTAATGGGCACTTTATATCTTCTCAATGAATTAGGCAATCAATCTTTCCACAGGGTTGATTGTGTCTGAGAACTATCCGACTGGAAAACTTTTTCCATTCAGGCCTCAGAATACTACAGCAGATATACATTGTTCTGGCAGAGAATTAATTGGATAGATCTTCCAGAGAGCCAATACAGACATAATGAGCCAAATGGTTTCTATTTGTGCTGTATCATTCTGTAAAAGAGTGAATAATCAGCATCAGGGACAGAGAGAGGAACCAGTGACTGTGCGATTGAACCCAGTAAGAAGTCTGACAACACCATGTTAAAGTCCAACAGGTTTATTTGGTAGCACAAGATTTCGGAGTGTTCCTTCTTCTTCAGGTGAGTGAAGAGTTCTGTTCACAAACAAGGCATACATCGAGACAGACTCAATTTACAAGATGATGGTTGGAATGCGAGTCTTTACAGGTAATCAAGTCTTTACAGGTATAGACAATGTGAGTGGAGAGAGGG
The DNA here is from genome assembly GCF_964213995.1 of Mustelus asterias. Taxonomy (NCBI): domain Eukaryota; kingdom Metazoa; phylum Chordata; class Chondrichthyes; order Carcharhiniformes; family Triakidae; genus Mustelus; species Mustelus asterias. The sequence continues at coordinate 63,506 of NW_027591038.1, read as the reverse complement.
TTAAGCACAGGTTAAAGAGATGTGTATTGTCTCCAGCCAGGACAGTTACTGAGATTTTGCAAGTCCAGGCAAGTCGTGGGGGTTACAGATAGTGTGACATGAACCCAAGATCCCGGTTTAGGCCGTCCTCGTGTGCGGAACTTGGCTATCAGTTTTTGCGCAGCAATTCTGCGTTATCGTGTATTGTGAAGGCTGCCTTGGAGAACGCTTACCCGAAGATCAGAGGCTGAGTGCCCGTGACTGCTGAAGTGTTTCCCGACAGGAAGAGAACACTCCTGCCTGGTGATTGTCGAGCGGTGTTCATTCATCCGTTGTCATAACATCTGCATTGTCTCCCCAATGTACCATGCCTCGGGACATCCTTTCCTGCAGCTTATAAGAACATAAGAACATAAGAAATAGGAGCAGGAGTAGGCATCTAGCCCCTCGAGCCTGCCCCGCCATTCAATACGATCATGGCTGATCTGAAGTGGATCAGTTCCACTTACCCGCCTGGTCCCTATAACCCCTAATTCCCTTACCGATCAGGAATCCATCTCTCCGTGATTTAAACATATTCAACGAGATAGCCTCCACCACTTCAGTGGGCAGAGAATTCCAGAGATTCACCACCTCTGAGAGAAGAAGTTCCTCCTCAACTCTGTCCTAAACTGACCCCCCTTTATTTTGAGGCTGTGCCCTCTAGTTCCAGCTTCCTTTCTAAGTGGAAAGAATCTCTCCACTTCTACCCTATCCAGCCCCTTCATTATTTTATATGCCTCTGTACGATCACCCCTCAACCTTCTAAACTCCAACGAGTACAAACCCAATCTGCTCAATCTCTCCTCATAATTTACACCCCTCAACTCCGGTATCAACCTGGTGAACCTTCTCTGCACTCCCTCCAAGGCCAATCCTTTCGCAAGTAAGGGGACCAAAATTAGGAGCAGAAGGAGGCAAGTTCAGCCCTTCGAGCCTGCTCCGCCTTTCAATCAGATCATGGCTGATCTCTCCCTGGTCTCAAATCCACTTCCCCACCTGTTCCCCATATCCATCTTTCCCTTTCTTTTTATCAGAAATATGTCTATCTTCCTCTTGAAACAATTCAATGATTCAGACACCACCTCGCTATGTGGCAGCGAGTTCCACAAATTCACCATCCTCTGAGAAGCTCCTCATCTCAGTTTTAAATCTATAGCCTCGCAACCTATACCTGTGTGACCTCTTGTTCTAGATTGTCCCATAAGAGGAAACATTTGCTCTACATTTACTTTATCAATCGCTTTTAACATTTTATGTCCTTCGATTAGATCCCGCTCATCCTTCTAAACTCCAGCGAGTATAGTCCAAACTGCTTAATCTCTCCTCATTTATCATCCCCTTCATCCCCAGAATAAATACTCAATTAACTGTTTGTCGATTCAATCAGGCTTAAGTGTTGAATGATTCTTCTGAGCTTATTCTCCCAAACAGTTCCTTTACCACAACCATTACCTCTCCCTTTGCCTTTTGTTCCAGGATGTTTTTGTCATTTATTCTCATCCGACCTCTAACCAATCCCTAACTTTCCATTTTGTTCCACCTGACCCTCCTCCATTTCTCACCAGAATCAAACCCATCACATTTCTCCCTCTCTTTAGTTCTGAGGTAGAGTTACATTGGACATGAAACGTTAACTCTGTTTCTCTCTCCACGGATGCTGCCAGACCTGCTGTGTTTTTCCAGTTCTTTCTGTATTTACTTTCGATCTACCTGTAGTGATGGGAAAAACATTATTTACCACCGAGGATAAAATAAATGTTTTTCAACAGCATTTGTGAATCCTTTCGGTGGAAATGTACTCTCTCAGGCTCAAAGAAATTTAGCCCACTGGAAGCAAAGTTGTGAGACCGGCCAGTCCAGCAGAAAGAAACCCTCCGACCCTCCCACTTCCCAAACTGTCAGAATGAACATGGTTCTGTCCTAAGTGTGATTAACAGCAGAATCCAACACCTGTAATCACTTGTGAACTCGCTGGTGTGTCCGCATGTTCGATAATTGAGTGAATCCCTTCCCACAATCAGAGCAGGTGAACGGCCTCTCCCCAGTGTGAACTCGCTGGTGTCTCCTCAGGTCAGATGAATCACTGAATCGCTTCCTGCATTGGGAGCAGATGAACGGCCTCAGCCCGGTATGAACTCGCTCGTGTTTCCTGAGGTCAGACGAATGACTGAATTGCTTCTCACATTCAGAACAGGAGAATGGCTTCTCCCCAGTGTGAACTCGTTTGTGCGTCCGCAGGATGGATGAATTACTGAATTCCTTCCCACACACAGAGCAAGTGAATGGTCGCTCCCCAGTGTGAATTCGCTGGTGTGACCGCAGGTGGGATAACTGGGTGAATCCCTTCCCACAATTAGGACAGACAAATGGTCTCTCTCCAGTGTGAATTCGCTGGTGTGTCTGTAAAATGGATGAATTACTGAATCCCTTCCCACAAACAGGGCAGGTGAACGGCCTTTCCCCTGTGTGACAACGTCGATGAATTTCCAGGTGACTCGGGCAACAAAAACATTTCCCACAATCCCCACAACACATTTCCATGGTTTCTCCATGGTGTCAATGTCCTTGTGTCTCTCCAGGTTTGACAATCAGTTGAAGCCTCGTTCACACATACAACCCGTGTGCAGTCTCTCCCTGCTGTGAATGGTGTGATGTTGCTTCAGCCAATGTAACTGATTAAAGATCCTTTCACAGTCACTGCATTGTACACTCTCACTCAGGTATCATTCTCTGTACTGTTCCAGTCACACTGATGTTAAAATCTTTCACAGCAGACAAAAAGGACAAACATTTCTCCTTTTAGATTCAAGATTGATGATATTCAGCTCCCGATGAATGGAGTGACTCTGTCAGATCCTGATGTGCTATCTGCTTTGAGAGTTCTGTCTGCGATATCTCCTCCCCTAATATATTGTAAAAGAGTTTACAAACGTTATCAGTGACAGTACAGGTTAGAAATTCAGAACAGAATTTTAATTGCGAAGGAACATTCATTCCTCTCTCATTTATCGAAGGCCGTAAATATCTGGACCACACACTCTCTATTCACATTCTGCTGTATTTAATACATACCCAATAACACTATGATGTATAATTATACAGTACTCTATTACATGATTAGAGATACATAGGGCTGTGAGGGAGTATTTTATTTCGACAGCTAGTGTTGCTGACCTGAAACTCTCTGCCTACCAGCTTGATGGAAGCAGAGAAGGTGAATAATTTCAGAATGAAATTGGGGGGGGGGGCACTTGAAGGAAATAACCTGTAGGGGGACTGGGGATGTAGAGAAGGAATGGGAGTGACTGGATTGTCCTACAGAGTGTTAGCATAGGCTCAAATTACTGAATGGACACCTTGTGTCGTAATGACGCTGACTGGAAATGCATATTGTAGCTACAGTAGGATAATACAAGATTAGAAATAATTAATGTATTTTGTTACAAATAATATATCTAATCTGTACCATATTACAAGACTAGACGTATCTCTGTCCTATCTTAATTTAAATGTCAGCCTATCCTGGAGAAACCATCTCTTTAATTGTGAACATTAGGAAAGAGACCATCCTTTTACCCAGACAAATAAATGTGTCAGACTGAGAGAGCGAAAGGATGTCAATGTCTTGAAGAGAGAGAGACCTGGGGCAACCTTTCCAGAATCTGCAGCCTCCCTGGATTCACTTCCTCTCCCTTCAGTTGCTGCAAGTCCCCAATTACCCCCAGAATGAGAAAAGAAATGGAAAGGGGGATGAAAGAAAGTGTTTCACTCACAAATGGTAGAGACAGGAGGAAGTTTCAGTCTGTTGTGCACCTCAATCTGAGTATCACAAAGCCCGATTGGCTGAAGGACCAGAGTCCTTCCGGTCTTTTCCCATTGGTCAACACCTCAGCACGAAGGTCAGAAGGCGGGCTGCCCCGCTCATGCGCAGTGTCGCCTCTCCACTGGACATGCGCAGTCCCAGGCCGGGGGGAGGGGGTGATCACCAAGAGGCTTCTCGCTCTGGCCGGAGCCGCCAGCCGGTTGCCTGGAAACCTTGGCTGGAGGAGGTGCAGGGGGAGGGGAACAATGGGTGGGGGCGGGACTTCCGTGTCCGCGCGCCCGGGCCTGCGCACTGGCACCCCATGACGTCATTGTGGAAGAGACTGATTCCTGTTGGCTGATTCAGGCAGGGCTCCATTGTGACGTCACAATGCGGAAGCTCGATTGATTCAGATTCAGACTCAAACTCCCTCCTCTGGGCAACATCTGGGAGGAAATCAATGTTTCCCCCTTTCCATTTCTTTTCTCATTCTGGGGGAAATTGGGGACTTGCAGCAACTGAAGGGAAAGAAAGTGAATCCAGGGAGGCTGCAGACTCTGGAAAGGTTGGCCCAGGTTTCTCTCTCTCTTAAAGACATTGACATCCTTTGCAATGTTCCACAGGAACTAGAATTGTCTGAGCTGAATTTCTATCTTGTTCTGACAGTGATGACTTTTGTAAATTCTTTTGACAGGATATTAGAAGGAGATGATTTGCTGATAGAAATGTCAAGATCTAACATTCACTCAATTCATGGGAGCTGAATGTCATCGGTTTGAATCTGGAAGAAGAAACGTTTATCTGCTTGAGTTGGGTGAACCATTGGTGTGAACAGAAAAGCATCGAGGCCCGTGCAACCCGAGTGACGGTGTTCCAGTGCACATATTGTGAAAACTGCAGGAGAGACAGAAAGACACTCAGATCATGGAAAAAGCATGGAAATGTGAGGACTGTGAAAAGTCATTCCGTTCCCCATCAGTGCTGGAAATTCATCGACGCAGTCACACCGGGGAGAGGCCATTCACCTGCTCCAATTGATCCACTGGAGCAAGCTGAGAGGGGTGATTGAAAAGCAGCAGTGCTGGTAAGAGATTAATTGGATTAATTGAATTGTTTATTTATTTAATTAGTCAGCTAGTGTGTGTATTTTTTTGGCCTTTACTTTAACAGCAGTTTTTCAAGTTTAAAGTGAAAACTAGAAGTGGGCAGCAAAGGAGTCTGGGAAGGGTTTTTATTTTAACTTTAAAAGTCAGTTACCTGGGAGGTTCCCCCTCATTGATCCACTGGAGCAAGCTGAGAGGGGTGATTGAAAAGCAGCAGTGCTGGTAAGAGATTAATTGGATTAATTGAATTGTTTATTTATTTAATTAGTCAGCTAGTGTGTGTATTTTTTTGGCCTTTACTTTAACAGCAGTTTTTCAAGTTTAAAGTGAAAACTAGAAGTGGACAGCAAAGGAGTCTGGGAAGGGTTTTTATTTTAACTTTAAAAGTCAGTTACCTGGGAGGTTCCCCCTCATTGATCCACTGGAGCAAGCTGAGAGGGGTGATTGAAAAGCAGCAGTGCTGGTAAGAGATTAATTGGATTAATTGAATTGTTTATTTATTTAATTAGTCAGCTAGTGTGTGTATTTTTTTGGCCTTTACTTTAACAGCAGTTTTTCAAGTTTAAAGTGAAAACTAGAAGTGGGCAGCAAAGGAGTCTGGGAAGGGTTTTTATTTTAACTTTAAAAGTCAGTTACCTGGGAGGTTCCCCCTCATTGATCCACTGGAGCAAGCTGAGAGGGGTGATTGAAAAGCAGCAGTGCTGGTAAGAGATTAATTGGATTAATTGAATTGTTTATTTATTTAATTAGTCAGCTAGTGTGTGTATTTTTTTGGCCTTTACTTTAACAGCAGTTTTTCAAGTTTAAAGTGAAAACTAGAAGTGGACAGCAAAGGAGTCTGGGAAGGGTTTTTATTTTAACTTTAAAAGTCAGTTACCTGGGAGGTTCCCCCTCATTGATCCACTGGAGCAAGCTGAGAGGGGTGATTGAAAAGCAGCAGTGCTGGTAAGAGATTAATTGGATTAATTGAATTGTTTATTTATTTAATTAGTCAGCTAGTGTGTGTATTTTTTTGGCCTTTACTTTAACAGCAGTTTTTCAAGTTTAAAGTGAAAACTAGAAGTGGGCAGCAAAGGAGTCTGGGAAGGGTTTTTATTTTAACTTTAAAAGTCAGTTACCTGGGAGGTTCCCCCTCATTGATCCACTGGAGCAAGCTGAGAGGGGTGATTGAAAAGCAGCAGTGCTGGTAAGAGATTAATTGGATTAATTGAATTGTTTATTTATTTAATTAGTCAGCTAGTGTGTGTATTTTTTTGGCCTTTACTTTAACAGCAGTTTTTCAAGTTTAAAGTGAAAACTAGAAGTGGGCAGCAAAGGAGTCTGGGAAGGGTTTTTATTTTAACTTTAAAAGTCAGTTACCTGGGAGGTTCCCCCTCATTGATCCACTGGAGCAAGCTGAGAGGGGTGATTGAAAAGCAGCAGTGCTGGTAAGAGATTAATTGGATTAATTGAATTGTTTATTTATTTAATTAGTCAGCTAGTGTGTGTATTTTTTTGGCCTTTACTTTAACAGCAGTTTTTCAAGTTTAAAGTGAAAACTAGAAGTGGGCAGCAAAGGAGTCTGGGAAGGGTTTTTATTTTAACTTTAAAAGTCAGTTACCTGGGTGGTTCCCCCTCAGTAGTAGTTTTTTTTTCTCTCGGGCCCCTAGCCCTATAAATTGGTGCAGAGGAGATACCCGATCCTCTACACTGGTAGAGGATCCCACCCTTCCATCCTCCTCTAACCTAATTATAAGTGTGGGGAAGTTTTTTGTTTTCTTTTTTTCTTGCTGGTAATGGCTTCAGGGATGGCAGTTCAGGCAGTATGCTGCATCTCCTGTGGGATGTATGTGGTGAGGAAATCCAGTAGTGTTTCAGGAGATTTTAGTTGTAAGAAGTGCATTAGATTGCAGCTTCTGGAGGAGCGTGTAAAGGAGCTGGAGGGGGAGGTAGAGGAACTCCGCATAATTCGGGAGGCGGAGGTGGAAGTTGATAGGAGTTATAGAGAAATAGTAACTCCTAGAAATGAGGCTTGGGTCAATGCCAGGAGGAGGGGTAAGAAGCAATCGGGAAGACAATCCCCTGGGGCGGTTCCCCTCCATAATAGGTTTTCGGTGCTGGAGGCTACAGTTGAGGAGGAATCAACTGAGCATAGAGAGCAGATCTCTGGGGGTGAGCCGAGTGAGAAAGCTCAGGTGGTTAGGGGCTGTAAAAGACTGGGCCTTGTGATTGGGGACTCCACAATTAAGGGGACAGATAGGAGGGTCGGAACTAAAGGTAGGGACTCAGGGTTGGTGTGTTGCCTACCAGGGGCTGGGGTCCGGGATGTGTCTGACAGGGTATTCAGGACTCTTAGGGGGGAGGGAGATAAACCACAAGTTATTGTACATGTGGGGACACACGACATAGGGAGGATAGGGGAAGGGGATATTAGGCAGGGATTTATGGAGTTGGGGTGGAAACTAAAGGCCAAGACTGACAGAGTGGTTATCTCTGGACTCTTGCCTGTACCACGGGATAGTTTAGAGAGGAATAGGGAGAGGGAAGGTTTGAATTCATGGCTGAGGGGATGGTGCAGGAGGGAGGGGTTCAGGTACTTAAGCAATTGGGGCTCGTACTGGGGAAGGTGTGACCTCTATGAGAAGGATGGTCTACACCTTAATCAGAAGGGGACCAATATCCTGGGGGGTAAATTTGCTAAGGCCATGCAGGGAGGTTTAAACTGATTCGGGGGGGGGGAGGGATCCTGAGTAGTGGGGCTGAAAGTGAGGGATGCATGGATGGGGACTGCAATGCACGGCATTGCAGAGGTGGGGTGGAGCAGGGTTTGAAATGTGTATACTTCAATGCCAGGAGTATTCGCAATAAAGTGGGTGAACTTGCAGCGTGGATCAGTACCTGGGACTTCGATGTTGTGGCTATTTCAGAGACATGGATAGAGCAGGGGCAGGAATGGATGCTGCAGGTCCCGGGGTTCAAATGTTTTAGTCGAAGTAGGGAAGGAGGTAGAAGAGGGGGAGGGGTAGCATTATTGGTCAGAGATTGTATCACAGTGTCAGAGAGGAGGTTTGATGAGGACTTATCTGTTGAGGTAGTATGGGCGGAGATTAGAAATAGGAGAGGAGAGGTCACCCTGTTGGGAGTCTTTTATAGACCTCCTAAAAGTTCTAGAGAGGTTGAGGAAAGGATTGCGGAGTCAATCCTGCTTAGGAGTGAAAGTAATAGGGCAATTGTTATGGGGGATTTTAACTTGACTAATATTGACTGGAATTGTTATAGCTCTAGCTCGTTAGAGGGGTCAGTTTTTGTTCAAAGCGTGCAGGAAGGTTTTTTGACTCAGTATGTAGACAGGCCAACTAGAGGTGAGGCTATATTGGATCTGGTGCTGGGAAATGAGCCAGACCAGGTGCTAGACTTGGAAGTTGGTGTGCATTTTGGTGATAGTGACCACAATTCGGTTACGTTCACCTTAGTGATGGAAAGGGATAGGCATGAACCTCGGGCCAGTGGTTTTAGCTGGGGGAAGGGTAATTATGAGGCTATTAGGAGAGAATTAGGAAACATAGGTTGGACTAGGAGATTACAGGGACTGGGAACGTCCGACATGTGGAGTTTTTTCAAGGAGCAGCTACTGCGAGTCTGTGATAGGTATGTCCCTGTCAGGCAAGGAGGAATTGGTAGGGCTAGGGAACCGTGGTGCACCAAAAAAGTTTCTTTGTTGGTTAAAAAGAAAAAGGAGGCTTATGTTCGGATGAGACGTGAGCACTCGGGTAGTGCACTAGAAAGCTTTAGATTGGCTAAGAGGGAGTTGAAGAGCGAGCTTAGAAGGGCTAAAAGGGGACATGAGAAGACTTTGGCGGATAGGGTTAAAGAGAATCCTAAGGCGTTCTATAGGTATGTCAAGAACAGAAGGTTGGTTAGGGCAAGTTTAGGGCCAGTTATAGATGGCAGAGGGAAGTTATGTGTGGAACCGGAGGAGATTGGTGAAGCATTGAACCAATATTTCTCTTCGGTGTTCACGCAAGGGGACATGAATATAGCTGAGGAGGACACTGGGTTGCAAGGGAGTAGAATAGACAGTATTACAGTTGATAAGGAGGATGTGCAGGATATTCTGGAGGGTCTGAAAATAGATAAATCCCCTGGTCCGGATGGGATTTATCCAAGGATTCTCTGGGAGGCAAGAGAAGTGATTGCAGAGCCTCTGGCTCTGATCTTCAGGTCGTCGTTGGCCTCTGGTATAGTACCAGAAGATTGGAGGTTAGCGAATGTTGTCCCATTGTTTAAGAAGGGGAACAGAGACTTCCCCGGGAATTATAGACCGGTGAGTCTCACTTCTGTTGTCGGCAAGATGTTGGAAAAAATTATAAGGGATAGGATTTATAGTTATTTGGAGAGTAATGAATTGATAGGTGATAGTCAGCATGGTTTTGTGGCAGGTAGGTCGTGCCTTACTAACCTTATTGAGTTTTTTGAGAAAGTGACCAAGGAGGTGGATGGGGGCAAGGCAGTGGACGTGGTATATATGGATTTTAGTAAGGCGTTTGATAAGGTTCACCATGGTAGGCTTCTGCAGAAAATGCAGATGTATGGGATTGGGGGTGATCTAGGAAATTGGATCAGGAATTGGCTAGCGGATAGGAAACAGAGGGTGGTGGTTGATAGTAAATATTCATCATGGAGTGCGGTTACAAGTGGTGTACCTCAGGGATCTGTTTTGGGGCCACTGCTGTTTGTAATATTTATTAATGATCTGGATGAGGGTATAGTTGGGTGGATTAGCAAATTTGCTGATGACACCAAAGTCGGTGGTGTGGTAGACAGTGAGGAAGGGTGTCGTAGTTTGCAGGAAGACTTAGACAGGTTGCAAAGTTGGGCCGAGAGGTGGCGGATGGAGTTTAATGCGGAGAAGTGTGAGGTAATTCACTTTGGTAGGAATAACAGATGTGTTGAGTATAGGGCTAACGGGAGGACTTTGAATAGTGTGGAGGAGCAGAGGGATCTAGGTGTATGTGTGCATAGATCCCTGAAAGTTGGGAATCAAGTAGATAAGGTTGTTAAGAAGGCATATGGTGTCTTGGCGTTTATTGGTAGGGGGATTGAATTTAGGAGTCGTAGCGTTATGTTGCAACTGTACACAACTCTGGTGCGGCCGCACTTGGAGTACTGTGTGCAGTTCTGGTCCCCACATTACAGGAAGGATGTGGAGGCTTTGGAGAGGGTGCAGAGGAGGTTTACCAGGATGTTGCCTGGTATGGAGGGGAGATCCTATGAGGAGAGGCTGAGGGATTTGGGATTGTTTTCGCTGGAAAGGCGGCGGCTAAGAGGGGATCTTATTGAAACATATAAGATGATTAGAGGTTTAGATAGGGTGGATAGTGATAGCCTTTTTCCTCTGATGGAGAAATCCAGCACGAGGGGGCATGGCTTTAAATTGAGGGGGGGTAGTTATAGAACCGATGTCAGGGGTAGGTTCTTTACCCAGAGGGTGGTGAGGGATTGGAATGCCCTGCCAGCATCAGTAGTAAATGCGCCTAGTTTGGGGGCGTTTAAGAGATCCGTAGATAGGTTCATGGACGAAAAGAAATTGGTTTAGGTTGGAGGGTCACAGTTTTTTTTTTTAACTGGTCGGTGCAACATCGTGGGCCGAAGGGCCTGTTCTGCGCTGTAATGTTCTATGTTCTATGTTCTAATTGTGGGAAAGGATTCACTCGGTTATCGATCTTGCTGACACACCAGCGAGTTCACACCGGGGAGAAGCCATTCACCTGCTCTGATTGTGGGAAGGGATTCACTCAGTCATCGCACTTGCTGATACACCAGCGAGTTCACAATGGAGAGAGGCCATTCACTTGCCCCGTGTGTGAGAAGGGATTCAGCGATTCATCCACACTGCAGACACACCAGAGAGTTCACACTGGGGAGAGGCCATTTATCTGCTCCATGTGTGGTAAAGGATTTGCTCAGTCATCCAACCTGTATTCACACCAGCGAGTTCACACCGGAGAGAGGCCATTTCCCTGCTGTGTGTGTGAGAAGGGATTCAGTAACTCCGCCAACCTGCTGAGACACCAGCAACTTCACACTGGGGAGGCTTCCTTCACCTGCTTTGAGTGTGGTAAAGGATTCAGTGATTCATCCAACCTATTTTCACACCAGCGAACTCACACTGGGGAGAGGCCATTCACCTGCTTTCTGTGTGGAAAGGGATTTAGTCAGGCATCCAGTCTGCAGACACACCAGCGAGTCCACACCGGGGAGAGGCCGTTCACCTGCTCAGTGTGTGGCAAGGGATTCAGTGATTCGTCCAACTTTATTTCACACCAGCGAGTTCACACTGGGGAGAGGCCATTTAACTGCTTTGTGTGTCAGAAGGGATTCAATCGATTATCTAACCTGCTGACGCACCAGCGACTTCACACTGGGGAGAGGCTGTTTGCCTGCAATGAATGTGGAAAAGGATTCACACGATCATCCCACCTGCTGAGACACCAGCGAATTCACAAACGATTACAAGCATTGGATTCTGCTGTTATTGCTGCTATTAATCACACCCAGAACTGAACCACGTTCATTCTGACAGTAGGTGAAGTGGGAGGGTCGGACGGTTTCTTTCTGCTGGACTGGCCGGTCTCATGACTTTGCTTCCAGTGGGCTGATGTTCTTTGAGCCTGGGAGAGCACATTTCCACTGAAATGATCCACAAAAGCTGATGAAAGATATTTATTTTATCCTGGATAGTAAATAGTGTTTTTCCTAACGCTACAGGTAGATCTAAAATAAATACATTTGTCTCTGTTCCATTGAGTCTACAGCACAGGGCCAGGCCAGTTGGCTCAATTGGTCTGTGTCAGTATTTATGCTCCACATGAGCCTCCCCCTCGTCATCTCCCCCCATCAGCATATCCTTCTATTCCTTTCTCCCTCAGGTATGTATCCAGCTTCCCCTTCAATGTATTCATGCTGTTCACCTCAACCACTCGCTGTAATAGTGAGTTCTACAGTCTCACCACTCGCTGGTAAAGAGGTTTCACATTAAATCCCTATTAGATTATTGAATCTCTGAAAATGCACACAGCATTTATAACAAAAAGGATGAATTGTCAGCGCGGATAGAGATAAATGTGTGTGTCCTGATAGACATTACAGAGACTTAGTTGAAAGGTGACCTAGGCTGGGATCTAAATATTGAAGGGTATTTGACATAATGGAATGGCAGGAAGCTAGGAAAAGGTGATAGGATCTCTCCCATTAATTAACGATGACATTAGTTCAGTACAGAGCTACCACCTTAGCCTGAAAGATCAGGATGAAGGATCGGTTTGGGTCAAGATAAGAAATGGTAAAGGTGTGAGGTCTCTTGTGGGAGTATTTAATGGGCCCCTTACCTATGTTACACTGAACTGATTTTTTAATTTTGAACATGACACTATAATAGTATATTTATTTACTAGTGTGACAAACAGGCTTACATTAACACTGCAATGAAGTTACTGTGAAAGTCCTTTAGTTGCCACAACCCAGCGCCTGTTTGGGGAGACTGAGGGAGAATTTAGCATGGCCAATGTGCCTTACCAGCACGTCCTTTGGACTATGGGAGGAAACCGGAGCACCTGGATGAAACCCACGCAGACACGGGGAGAACATGCAGACTCTGCACAGACAGTCACCCAAGCCGGGAACTGGCCATGGGTCCCTGGTGCCGTGAGGCAGCAGTGCTAACCACTGTGCCACCGTGCCGCACTAAGATACTATATTGCACTGCACATAAATAAAATAAACACCTGATCAAAAAGGACTAGGAAAAAGTATAAACTTATAAATCTCAACTCCTTTTCACAAATACAGATCAAATACTTCATCATTCCCATTTCCCAGTCACATAATTTTCTAATTATTGTGATTATTCAAATAGTATTTCTATTAAACTCATAGATAATACCATTATTTAATTCCATGACTTTATATAAACTAACATTTGAAGCTTATACATTGTTTTAAAGCTGTATTTACACATATTTTCAAATCTTCACCCAAAGCATTCCAAAGATTCATCCACAAACTGAAATATACACAGACTTCAAAGTTGTACAAACATAACATTTTTTAAACTTGTTTTTTTCTATTTAATTCATGATCATCATCCCTTAAAGTCAACAGTTTCTTTGCAAATTTTCAGGCAAAGATTCATTTTTTGCTTCATCCAAAATCATTGCAGTTTTCAGTTCAACTGACTTCCTAAACTTTAAAACCTGGACATTTTATAAACAATTTGTTGCTAAGTTCTTGAAAATTCACTTTATTACTATTCATTTGGCTTTTTTCTGTAACATGTAGATCGGATTAATAAAGTTAAAGTTTGATGTTTATTTATTAGTGTCACAAGTAGACTTACATTAACACTGAAATGAAGTTAATGAAAATCCCCCAGTCACCACACTCCGGCACCTGTTCAGCTACACTGAGGGAGAATTTAGCATGGCCAATGCACCTAACCAGCACGTCTTTCGGACAGTAGGAGGAAACCGGAGCACCCGGAGGAAATCCACGCAGGCGCAGGGAGAACGTGCTGACTCCACACAGTGACCCAAGCCAGGAATCAAACCTGGGTCCCTGGCACTGAGAGGCAGCACTGCTAACCACAGTGCCGCCATGTCGCCCAAATATTCATGCTTTATAACGTTTCCCCAAACCTCTGAAGAATCATTTCAAATGAACAATACAAAATATGCAATGACTGCAGATCCAATATGGGCGGCACGGTAGCACAGTGGTTAGCACTGCTGCTTCACAGCTCCAGGGTCCCGGGTTCGATTCCCGGCTCGGGTCACTGTCTGTGTGGAGTTTGCACATTCTCCTCGTGTCTGCGTGGGTTTCCTCCCGGTGCTCCGGTTTCCTCCCACAGTCCAAAGATGTGCGGGTTAGGTTGATTGGCCATGCTAAAAATTGCCCCGTAGGGTCCTGAGATGTGTAGGTTTGAGGGATTAGCGGGTAAATATGTAGGGATATGGGGGTAGGGTCTGGGTGGAATTGTGGTCGGTGCAGACTCGATGGGCCGAATGGCCTCCTTCTGCACTGTAGGGCTTCCATGATAAATTTAGTTTTACTCAGAATTTCAATACTCTTTGATTATTTTGTTTTGATATATTGTATATGTGGTTCCCAACAAAATATATGGTCTAGGAGAACACCCAGAACTATATTTCCATATTGGTGAGGCGATGGTGTAGTGGCAGTGTCACAGGACGAGTGGCCCAGAGACTCAGGGTAATGCTCTGGGGACCCAGGTTCGAATCCTATTGTGGCAACTGGTGAAATATAAATTAGATGAAAATCTGGGATTAAATGTCTAATGATGATTGGAAATTATTGTCGATTGTCATAAATGCCCATCTGGTTTATTGATGTCCTTTAGGGAAGCAAATCTGCCAACCTTATCTGGTCTGACCAACATGTAACTCCAGATCCACAGCAACATGGTTACCTTTAATTGCTCTCTCAGATCAAGGACAATTAGGAATGAGCAATAAATGCTGTCCCAGTGACACCCACATCCCATGAATAAATAAATGTTGACATTGTCTGTGGGGAGAGAATAGAGCCAACGTTTCGAGTCTAGATGACCCTTCATCAGAGGGGTCTGACCCCTCTTCTATTTTTGTAAATGTTGACATTGTTTATTATATTAACCAAGGGATTTACTTCACCAAATAACATAAACTTCGTTCCACTCAGAGTCGGTCACAATTCATTTTTGACAAACAATATTTTTATTTTCTCCAATTCAGCACTAACAATTTCAATAAGCTCTTGAAGATCCCACCCAGAATAAAACATATTGGCATCATCTGCAAACAAAACTAATTGTAATAACTTTGATACATTCCAAATGTCATTAATATATAAAATAAACAATTTAAGGCCCAAAACAGATCCCTGTGAGACTCCACACAGAATATTCACAAAATCTGATTCACATCATCGACTGTTACAAATTGTTGAGATTTTCCAAATAACTTCTGAGCCACTTATTCACTATTCCCCTAATCCCTTATGTTTCCAGTGTTTTAAGTAATATTCCATGGTCAATTGTATCAAAATCTGTGTAAGATCAGTAAAAACCTCTATTGGAAATTGTCTTTTTGTCCACAGCATTCGTCATTTTCTCCACAAATTCCATCAGTGATAGTGAGATAGACCGACTTGGTCTGACTATTACACAGTGAGTTACATTGAGCAATGGAATTATCAGACCATTTAGCAAATGACTTCTCTTTTCTCTGCAAAATGAGAAAAGTGAACACACTCTCCTGAAATTAGTATAATCATGTAGTATAATATGCCCGGCTAGCTCAGTCGGTAGAACGTGAGACTCTTAATCTCAGGGTCGTGGGTTCGAGCCCCACGTTGGGAGTTGTTGTTTGGGGCAGCAGGGTAGCACAGTGGTTAGCACTGCTGCTTCACAGCTCCAGGGACCTGGGTTCGATTCCCGGCTTGCGTCACTGTCTGTGTGGAGTTTGCACATTCTCCTCGTGTCTGCATGGGTTTCCTCCCACAGTCCAAAGATGTGCGGGTTAGGTTTATTGGCCATGCTAAAATTGCCCCTTAGTGTCCTGAGATGCGTAGGTTAGAGGGATTAGTGGGTAAATGTGTAGGGATATGGGGGTAGGGCCTGGGTGGGATTGTGGTCAGTGCAGACTCGATGGGCCGAATGGCCTCTTTCTGCACTGTAGGGTTTCTTCTATGTTTACCACCAGCTTTAAACCATGGAGTAACTTAGTATATTTTCATTTTACAGGGAAATAGCCCAGTTTGAAAAGACCGGTTGCAAATATGTCAATGGTTTTACTCCACAATCAATAACCTGCTTAATGATTGACATCTCAGTATTGTCTGAATTGGTAGATTTTTTATTCTTATGATATTTCACAATATCAATGACCTCCTTTCCATCAACACCTCTAAAACGTGAGATGGGATGAAGAGGTGGATCACTTTCTCTTGGAACTTTTATCATTGTCCATGAACTCTGTTAAAAAGAAATCCACATTTGAAAGCCCAGCCATTATATGAAATATCAGCACTATAACAGGAGGAGATAAGAAAGACAGATACATTGATCTTTTCATCAACACATCTGAGAGTTAAGAATGTGTGACATGATTTTGGGATACCGGAGTGAGTGTACAGATGTGATTTGTTACATGTGAAAAATAGCAAGCCTAAATTCATGGTGAGATGGAGTGAAGAGCGGGTCCCAAACACACACAGCTACTTGAGACACAGCAGGAGATGAAATGGTTAATGTGGCCAGGGCATTGAGACAACATTGTGACATCATCAAGGCACTGACACACACTCCAGAGAGAAACTGAGTTCAAAACAATCAGGATCCAATTAAACACACTGCACATGGACACAAAGTGAGGAAAGTTAAAGTAAAATGGATAATATTATAGATTGGGACAATTAAGGGCTTGGAAGAAATAATACTGAATAAGAACTGTCCACAATTTGGACAGGGGTAAAGAGAGAGCTGGAGAATCTTTTACATCCATGCTTGATCTGTTGCTTGAAGCATCTGTCCTTATGTACAAGTAACCTGGAACTCACGGTGCTCCTTCAGTAGTAGGAAAGATCGATTAGATGTTACCCCAGGCGGGGCCAGAACAGAACTGGAAAATAACAGAGTGAAATTGAGTGAGGGATCAGAGAGAGAGTTCTCCCCCCTCAAGGTGTGGACTATAAGAATCCTGGGGGACCCCCTACTTTGGGTTTTCTTGCTAATTAGTGAACATTAGGTTAAATTCTGTGACTGGCTGTGCATTGATTTTGAATTTGATTGTTACACTTCTCCTGTTTTTATTCCTGTTGTGATTACGCTCTGGGTAAGGATGGTTGACAGGTGACAGGATGGGAAATTGTGGTTTGGGTCATTAACCAAATGTTTTATTGATCTGAAAGGTGTAAAAGGGGCCAAACTTCAGCAGAAATCCAGCAGAGCTGAGAACAGACGACTTGCTGTGTGGGAGCAGGGAGATAAACAGCTCCCAGAGGACAGAGAAAACAGGAGTGCCTTGAATCCTGGATGACACCTGGGTGTCAAGGCCACCATGTTTTCACTGCTTGCCATGGGAATGCTGACTCCCTGTACCAGGGACGGAGCGTGGGAAGACAATTGTTTGAGAGTTTGACGTGGCTTGTGCGGGTACAGATGGTTCAATGACACGTTTTGTAATTGGTCCGTTCAAATGTTAGCCGGGCAATGATTGGGTAAAATCAGTCTCCATAGTCTTTGTGATGTAAAAAAGTATAAGAAGGGATTCCCCGAGCACAGAGATTAGTCGAGGTTTTACATTTTGCATTGACTGGTGCCATGGCATCTGGGGCAGAGCAGGGAGCATTTCCGTGGAGATGCTGCTTCTACCCAGAGTGTAATGGTAATGCTGCTGCACTTTGATACGACTGCTCAGACATTAGCCTGTGTCAGCTCTTATTGATCCTGAATAAAATCTAACCACTGTCACCAATAAGGGTTATCACTGGGAATCATTTCAGAGTTTGGGAAAAGGGGAGAAAGGGTTAATTGACTCCCTGAACCCCATTTTCTAACATCGCTGTGTCAAAAATAAAATCCCATCTCCCCCTCTGGCTCCTTTGCCAATTACCTTAGAGGGACTCACTTTCTGTTCAAGAGCCTGCCAACCCCTCTCACCCGCTTTCCCTAAAGTGCATCAATCTCATCAGGAAAAGTCCAGAACAATCAAATATTTTTACTGATAAAAGTTTATTAATGAAACAGAACATGGTTAAAACAAACAGAAAATGACTTGAGGATCAAAGACAACCAGAGTAAAGGGATGTTCACAATGTTCTGGACACAAATCGTGTTTCTTCAGCTCCTCTGTCCCCTGTTCCTGTGACACCCCGCTTTGGACACAGGGACACTGAACCCTGGGGGGTCACCATCAGCCCTGGTCACCTCCTCCGGTGCCCTGATTGGTTGGAGGCCCATTTCCCAGTCAGTTCTCCAGCACCTTCCTGTCTCTCTATTAGTGCGACGCCCAGGGCAGTTTCCCAACTGGGGCGCAGGCCCCATTATTCTCAGCTAAATGCTGCCCTCAGCTCCGTCGCCTGGCTGTCATTGACACGAGCAATAGAGAGACAAAAAGGTACCCCAGGCTCAAATGGGAAGTTGAAACTTGTGGCTCTAAACCAACACTTCAACATTTGTCAGTCAAATCCATGTTATTTACACTGGGAGTTTTTATGATGAGATTAATTGAAGTGTTCGGCTCGTCAGCAAACTCGAGAAGCACTGATTCCAGATTGTTCAATACTTCTGCCTTGAATCACAAAAGCTTCTCACTTTATCCCCTTCCTGAACTGAATTCCATCATCCTGAGCAGCTGTGGGTGTCACCTCTCTGTGTAAACTCCTGCCCCTTTTTATAAGGCTCTCTCATTCCTTATTGTGGGTCAATTCTTCAATGGTTGAGGATCGCTCTATGATGCAGTGAGTGTTTATCCGGTCAATCAATGTTTCTGATGTCAGTCACAACGTCCATCGTTACTTTTCACCTGTTTCTTACTCTGTGTTTTATAAAAATAAAGTTTTAAAATTTTTACAGAATGGTCAGCTGTAAGGTTTCTGTAGTTGGTGATGAGGTCATCCAAAGGTCAAAGCCTCTCTCTTTTCTCCTTCCCATTTAACGAAGGGGTTGTGTGGAATATTCCATTCAGGGGGAGGTGGTGGGAATGTCGCTGGCCGAGTAATGCAGAGAACCAGCAAAGGATCTGGGGACAGGCAGCCGGTGGGATTTGAATTCAGTGAATCATTCTGGAATTATATAAAGTTCGTCTCAGTAACAGTGACCATGAAACTATCATCGATTGTTTTAAAAATCCATCCGGTTCACCCTACTAATGCTCCCTATTCGGGAAGGAAATCTGCCATCCTTACCCGGTCTGGCCTACATGTGAATCCAGACCCACACAGCGATGTGGGTGACTCTTAACTGCCCCTCTGAAATGGCTGAGCAAGTCACTCCGTTCAGGGGCAATTAGGAGCTGAGCAACGTGTGCTGGGGCTTTGCCAGCAGTGTCCACATCCCAGGAAAGAATAAAGAATATTCCACGGAAAGTGATGGGTGATTTGAAATGAATTGAAAGTCGGTCAGGAGGTGCTCGTATCGTCCAGAGCTGCTTTTCAATGGAGCCTCCTGTTTAAAATAAAAACACATCAGTGTGTCCCTTTCCCAGACACAGTTGACCTCGGAATATCACAATGCCGTTTTTAAACATTCCTTTGTTAAAGAATCAGACATTTAGAATTGTGAAACAGACAGAAATTAAATGTTCCGTTTTTCCTGGGATCCTCCTGTGCCTGGCACCGGTGTCCTGAACAAGGTTATTAACATTCTCTGGGTTAAAGGTTCCTCCTGGTTCTTGCTGTCTGTTGTGTCCTTTGTCACAGTCGGTACCAGGACATTTCTATTGAAAGGTTGTTAAGAAATTCCAGTGAATTCCAGCCCCTTGTGTAACGTTCCATTTGGTGTGCGTCAGATTCAGAGATGTCCACGTGTGTGTGAAAAGGGTTCTGGGTAAGGGCTTTAACCCTTCTTTCCCCGTTAGTAACAATGAGCCCTGTATTCAATTCTAAAGTCTAAAGTCCTCATTAGATATCAATTCTACCTGTTATCTACATTTCACCAACCAGTCTATATTTTCATCACAGGACTGCAGTGGGAGCACCGTCAACATCTTACTGACTTGATCGATTTTATCGAGGAGATGACGAAGGTGATCGATGAGGGTAGAGCAGTGGATGTTGTGTACATGGATTTTAGTAAGGCTTTCGACAAGGTCCCTCACGGTCGGCTCATCCAGAAGATTAAGATGCATGGGATTCACGGTGACTTGGCCGCTTGGATTCAGAATTGACTTGCCCATAGAAGTCAGGGAGTAGTGGTGGAGGGTGTTTTTCTGGCTAGAGGTCCGTGACTAGTGGTGTTCTGCAGGGATCCGTACTGGGACCTGCGCTATTTGTGACATATATAAATGACTTGGATGAAAACGTGGATGGGTGGGTTAGTAAGCTTGCAGACGACACAAAGCTAGATGGAGTTGTAGATAGTGTAGAAGGTTGTCAAAGGATACAGTGGGATGTAGATCAGCTACAGATATGAGCGGAGAAATGGCAGATGGATTTTAATCCAGACAAGTGTGAGGTGCTGCACTTTGGGAGATCAAATATTAAGGATAAGTATACAGTTAATGTACAGAGGGATCTTGGGAATCAAGAAAGTTCAAAGGAGATGTGAGAGGTAAGGTTTTTTACACAGAGTGGTAGGTGTCGGGAATGCGCTGCTAGGAGTGGTGGTGGAGGCAGATACGATAGGGGCGTTTAAGGGGGTTTTAAATAAGCTCATGAATATGCAAGGAATAGAGGAATATGGACCAAGGGCAGGCAGAAAGGAATAGTTTAATTTGGCATCATGTTCGACACAACATGGTGGGCTGAAGGGTCTGTTCCTGTGCTGTACTGTTCTACGTTCTATTTGTGATCTCCATTTAGAAAAAGGAAATAGAGGCACTGGAGAAGGGGCAAGAAAGATTCACAAGAATAATCCCAGAACTGTAATCACTTGTGAACTCACTGGTGTTTCACCAAGTTTGCTGACTGAGTGAATCCCTTCCCAGTCAGAGCAGGTGACCAGCCTCTGCCTGGTGTGAACTCACTGGTGGGACATTAGTTCCCGAGAGCTTTTGAAGCCGCGCCCACATTTAAAGGGTCTCTCCTGGGTGTGATGATGTTGTGTCTGGGCAGGCTGGATAACTGAGTAAATCCTTTCGCACACACCGAGCAGGTGAATGGTTTCTCCCCGGTGTGAACTCACTGGTGTTTCAGCAGTGTTGATGATATTCTAAACCTCCTTGAACAGTGAGAGCAGCTGAACGGCCTCTCCCCGGTGTGAATATGCTCGGGATCATCAGTTCCTGAAAGCTTCTGAAGCCGGCCTCTCAGGCAGAACATTTAAAGGGCTCTCCTTGGAGTGAGTGGCTTTGTGTCTCAGCAAGGTGGATGAATGAGTGAATCCCTTCCCACACACAGAGCAGGTGAATGGCCTCTCCCCAGTGTGAACTCGCTGGTGTATCCGCAGGCTGGATGACCATTTAAACCTCTTTGAGCAGTGAGAGCAGCTGAACGGTCTCTCCTCAGTGTGAGTGCGCTGGTGGGACACCAGATCCTGAGAGCTTTTGAATCCGCTCCCACAGTCAGAGCATTTAAACGGTCTCTCATTGGTGTGAGTGAGATTGTGTGCGCGCAGGTTCGATGAAACAGTGAATCCCTTCCCACACACAGAGCAGGTGAATGGTCTCTCCCCAGTGTGAACTCGCTGGTGTTTCCGCAGGTCGGATGATGTTCTAAACCTCTTTGTGCAGTGAGAGCAGCTGAACGGTCTCTCCTCAGTGTGAATGCGCTGGTGGGACATCAGCCCTCCAGAGCTTTTGAAACCACTCCCACAGTCAGAGCATTTAAAGGGTCTCTCCTGGGTGTGAGTGACTTTGTGTGTCAGCAGGTGGGAGAATTGAGTGAATCCCTTCCCACACACAGAGCATTTAAACGGTCTCTCATTGGTGTGAGTGAAATTGTGCCTCTGCAGGTGGGATGACTGAGTGAAACCCTTCCCACACACAGAGCAGGTGAACGGTCTCTCCTCGGTGTGAACTCGCTGGTGTCTCTGCAGGTCGGATGACGTTCTAAATCTCTTTGAGCACTGAGAGCAGCTGAACGGTCTCTCCTCAGTGTGAATGCGCTGGTGTTTCAGCAGTTCTCCAGAGCTTCTGAAACCACTCCCACAGTCAGAGCATTTAAAGGGTCTCTCATTGGTGTGAGTGAAATTGTGTCTGTGCAGGTGGGATGAATGAGTGAATCCCTTCCCACACACCGAGCAGGTGAATGGCCTCTCCCCAGTGTGAACTCGCTGGTGTCTCCGCAGACCGGATGATGTTCTAAACCTCTTTGTGCAGTGAGAGCAGCTGAACGGTCTCTCCTCAGTGTGAATGCGCTGGTGGCCCATCAGTTCCCGAGAGCTTTTGAATCCGCTCCCACAGTCAGAGCATTTAAAGGGTCTCTCCTGAGTGTGAGTGACCTTGTGTTTCTGCAAGCTGAATGACTGAGTGAAACCCTCCCCACACACAAAGCAGGTGAATGGTTTCTCCCCAGTGTGAATGCGTTGATGAATTTCCAGCTCATTTGGGAACCTGTATCTCTTCCCACAGTCCCCACATTTCCATGGTTTCTCCATGGTGCGGGTGTCCTTGTGACTCTCCAGGTTAAACAATCAGTTAAATCTCACACAGAACACGGGTACAGTCTCTCCCCGCTGTGAATGCTGTGATGTATTTTCAGGCTGTGTAACTGGTTAAAGCTCTTTCCACACTCAGTGCACTGGAACACTCTCACTCGGGTGTGTGTATCTCACTGCATTTCTAGTCACAGTGATGTTTACAATCTTTTGAAGCCAAGAGGCCAAACAATCTTTTCTCCTGTTCGATTCAAAGGACGATGATATTCAGGTCCCAAGAAGTCGAGTCACTCTGTCAGATCTCGATGTGATGTTGAAGATTTCTGCCTGATTTCTCCTTGTCTAATATCCTGTAAGTCAATTTAGAAAAAACATCACAATTCAGAATACGATCGAAATTCGAATCTACATTTCTAGTTTATGGAGCATTCATTAAAGACACAGTCATGGAGCATTAAACTTGCCGAGCAGGGCCTCCCGTATCAGCACACAGGCAGCTGCTTTGTGAGACTGCCAGCAGTACAGACAAGTCAGAGATAAGGGTGTCCTCAGAAGTGGGATCATTGTGAAAGCTCAGGGACGGTTGATAAGATGCAGCAATTCTATGATTCTAATGAACATTCTTTCCTCTCCCATTCCCCAAAAGCTGTGAATCTCCATCCCACACACTCTCCCTCCATTCTCACTCTGCTGTATCTAATATTCACCCCCCCAATTCTCCTGAAGGTGCTAATTCAGGCTGATTGACAGATCCATGCTCACTGCTTCCTGTCCAGCACAGAAATCAGAACAAATAGGAGCTGCAGTCAGCATTCGGCCCATCGAGTCTGCTCAACCATTCATTGAGATTATTGGTTGATCTACCTCTGCATTATTTTCCCCACACTGTCCCCCATATCCATCGATATCTTCAATATCTAGAAACCTATCAATCCCTCTCTTGAAAATTCTTGATGACTGAGGCTCTATAGTCCTCTGGGGTAGAGAATCCAAAACATCACCACATCCTTGAGTGAAGAAATCCTTCCTCATCTGAGCTTTCTCTCCATTTTCCAGCCTGTTCCCAATAATTATTGACTCCCTTGTCATTCAAAAACTGTCTAACTCATCCTTGAATATATTCAATCCCTCCACTGGCCCCTGTGGAAGAGAAATCTAGATATTAACAATTCTCTGAGGGAAGTGATTGTTGGAAATATATAATATAGCTGCAGTCCAAAATTACACAGCCAGATATAATAAGTGTATTTTATTACAGAGCTATAAATAATATATCTAATCTGTACCATATAACAACAGGGGAGCTGAAAGCCTCGTGGTATTATCACTAGACTATTAATCCAGAAACTCAGCGAATGTTCTGGGGACCCGGGTTCGAATCCTGCCACGGCAGATGGTGGAATTTGAATTTAAAAACAAAATCTGGAATTAAGAATCTACTGATGACCATGAAACCATTGTCGATTGACCAAAAAACCCATCTGGTTCATTAATGTGCTTTAGGGAAGGAAATCTGCCGTCCTTACCCAGTCTGGCCTACATGTGACTCCAGAGCCACAGCAATGTGGTTGACTCTCAACCATCCTCCGAAATGGCCGAGTGAGCCACTCAGTTCAAGGGCAATTAAGGATGGGCAATAAATGCTGGCCCAGCCGGCAATGCCCGTGTCCCAAGGATGAATAAAAAAACATCAGACACGTCTCTGTCCGATATTAGTTTACTGTCCCCTTTAATATATTTCAGAAATTAGATGGGCTCATGAAGGAAATAAACTTGAGGGGAAAGGGAATATAGAAGGGGAATGGGACTGACTGGATTGTTCGACAGAGAGTCGGCATGGATTTGAACAAAGAACAAAGAACAATACAGCACAGGAACAGGCCCTTCGGCCCTCCAAGCCCTCCCTGGTCCAAACTAGACCATTCTTTTGTATCCCTCCATTCCCACTCCATTCATGTGGCTGTCTAGATAAGTCTTAAACGTTCCCAGTGTGTCCGCCTCCACCACCTTGCCTGGCAGCGCATTCCAGGCCCCCACCACCCTCTGTGTAAAATATGTCCTTCTGATATCCTCCCCCCCTTCACCTTGAACCTATGACCCCTCGTGAACGTCACCACCGACCTGGGGAAAAGCTTCCCACCGTTCACCCTATCTATGTCTTTCATAATCTTATACACCTCTATTAAGTCTCCCCTCATCCTCCATCTTTCCAGGGAGAACAACCCCAGTTTACCCAATCTCTCCTCATAACTAAGCCCCTCCATACCAGGCAACATCCTGGTAAACCTCCTCTGTACTCTCTCCAAAGCCTCCACGTCCTTCTGGTAGTGTGGCGACCAGAACTGGATGCAGTATTCCAAATGCGGCCAAACCTACGTTCTATACATCTGCAACATCAGACCCCAACTTTTATACTCTATGCCCCGTCCTATAAAGGCAAGCATGCCAAATGCCTTCTTCACCGCCTTCTCTACCTGTGACGTCACCTTCAAGGATCTGTGGACTTGCACACCCAGGTCCCTCTGCGTATCTACACCCTTTATGGTTCTGCCATTTATCGCATAGCTCCCCCCTACATTATTTCTACCAAAATGCATCACTTCGCATTTATCAGGATTGAATTCCATCTGCCATTTCTTTGCCCAAATTTCCAGCCTATCTATATCCTTCTGTAGCTTCTGACAATGCTCCTCACTATCTGCAAGTCCTGCCAATTTTGTGTTGTCCGTAAACTTACTGATTCAGATTGAGTTACTGAATGGACTCCTTCTGCGCTGTAATGACTCGATGAGTGGAAATATATAACATAGCTTCAGTGCTACATTACAAGAGGAGAAATAATAATAAATGTACTTTGTTACAGAACCATAAATAATATATCAAATCTACAATGTAACAACACTAGGCATATCTCTGTCCTCTCTTAATTTATTGTTCTCTTAAATGTCAGCCATCTCCTGGGGAAACCAGCCCTTTAATTGTGAACATTCGGAAAGAGACCATCCTTTTAGCCAAACAAATAAATGTGCCAAGCTGAGGGAGCAAAGGATGTCAATGTCTTTCAGTCAGAAAGACAGAGACCTGGGCCAACCTTTCCAGAGTCTGCAGCCTCCCTGGATTCACTTTCTTTCCCTTCAGTTGCTGCAAGTCCCCAATTTCCCCCAGAATGAGAAAAGAAATGGAAAGGGGGAGAAAAGAAAGTGTTTTACTCACAGATGTGGGAGACAGAAGGAAGTTTGAGTCTGTCTGTACTCAATCTTCATTCAGAGAGAGAACAGCAGCCGCTTTGTGCAGTTTCCGCATTCAGAAAATGGGGGGCTCTGGTTGGCTGCAGGAGAAAGGTACTTCCGGTCCTCCAACTCTTCCCATTGGTCAATGCCTCAGCGTGCTGGTGGGAAGGGGCGGGCAGCCCTCCGCACATGCGCAGCTTCCACTCTCCCTTGGACATGCGCAGTCCCGGGCCGGCTGGGGGAGATCATCGAGCGGCTTCTCGCTCTGGCCGGAGCCGCCAGTCGGTTGCCTGGAAACCTTGGCTCGAGGAAGTGCATGGGGAGGGGAACAATGGGTGGGGGCGGGGCTCCCGCGTCCGCTCGCCGAGCCGGCGGACTGGAACCCCAGGACGTCATCGCGGAGCAGACCGATGCCTATTGGCTGATTCAGGCAGGGCTCCGTTGTGACGTCACCGTGCGGAATTTGTCCAATGAGCTTCAGAGTGAAACTCCCTCCTCTGGACAACATCTGGGAGGAAATCAATGTTTCCCCCTTTCCATTTCTTTTCTCATTCTGGGGGAAATTGGGGACTTGCAGCAACTGAAGGGAAAGGAAGTGAATCCAGTCTGTACATTCCACACATTGTTACTCCAGTCATATAGACATATATCTGTCTGGCCGCCTGCATGGAGATTTCCAGCTCTCTGTGTCCAGGACAGGCGATTCCCTTCTTTTTGAGGTCTGCCCATTTTGATCTGTCCCTCATTTAATTTAATTTGGTCCACTTGTTTTGCCAAAAAGATTAACAGAATAGTTAGTGATTTATTTC
The DNA here is from genome assembly GCF_964213995.1 of Mustelus asterias. Lineage (NCBI taxonomy): Eukaryota > Metazoa > Chordata > Chondrichthyes > Carcharhiniformes > Triakidae > Mustelus > Mustelus asterias. Next base: position 37,251 of record NW_027591038.1, on the reverse strand, counting down.
AAGTTTAATTGTTTTGCCAAAAAGATTTAACAGAATGTTTATTTGTCCCTCAGTTGATTTGATTTAGTTTAATTGTTTTACCGAAAAGATTGACAGGAAGCAGTGAGCATGGATCTGTCAATCAGCCTCAATCAGCACCTTCAGGAGAATTGGGAGGGTGAATATTAGATACAGCAGAGTGAGAATGGAGGGAGAGTGTGTGGGATGGAGATTTACAGCCTTTGTGGAATGAGAGGGGAAAGAATGTTCCTTAGAAACTAGAATTATCTGTTCTGAATTTCTATCTTGTACTGAGTGATTACTTTTGTAAACTTCTTTTGCAGGATATCAGGAGATGAGCATTTACAGACAGAAATCTCAAACCAGACGTCCCGTCCTCACTCAATTCATCGGGATCTGATTATCATTGGCCTTTGAATCCAGAAGAAGAAATGTTTCTCTGTACCGTTTGCTTCAGAAAGTTTTAAACATCAATGTGAGTGGCAAATCACCGAGACACACACATACTCGAATGAGAGTGTTCCAGTGCACTGACTGTGGAAAGAGCTTTAACTAGTTATACAGCCTGAAAAAATATTACAGTATTCACAGCGGGAGAGACTCTACTCGTGTTCTGTGTGTGGATGAGGTCTCAACTTTAAATCAAAACAATTCTGTGATTTCTTTTATTCATTCATGGGACATGAGCGTCGCTGGCTGGCCAGCATTTATTACCCATCCCTAGTTGAGTCAGAAGGTTTTAGTTTTAGTTTAGTTAGGGTATCATGATTCGTACATCATTGAGTACATATGGGAGAAGGAAAGCAGAGGGATTCAGTGTAGAAGTATTGAACAATCTGGAATCAGTGTTTATAAGAACATAAGAACTAGGAGCAGGAGTCGGCCATCTGGCCCCTCGAGCCTGCTCCGCCATTCAATAAGACCACGGCTGATCTTTTTGTGGACTCAGCCCCACTTACCTGCCCACTCACCATAATCCTTAATTCCTTTACTGTTCAAAGATGTATCTATATTTGCCGTAAAAACATTCAATGAGGTATTTATTTTGTTTGAGACTCTCCCACTCCTGAAAATATCTCACCATCTACCCTGTCAAGCCCCCTCAGGATCTTATATGTTTCAATAACCCCTTTGTCTTCAAAACTTCAAGGAACACAGACCTTGACAATTTACTCCCTCTTGAGAGGACAACCCTCCCATCCAGGAATTAGCCTGGTGAATTTCCTTTCGGACTACGTCCAATATTACTATATCCTTGTTTAGGGAAGGGGATCAAAACTGTATGCACTATTCCAGGTGAGGCATCACCAACACACTGTACAGTTGCAACAAAACTTCCCTGTTTTTAAACTCCAACCCCTTTGCAATAAAAGCCAAAATGCCATTTTCCTTCTTACCTCATGTGGGACCTGCCTGCTAGCTTTTTGTGATTCATGCACAAGAACACCAAGATCCCGCTGTACTTCACTCACCGGCAGCCTCTCTCTATTTAGATAATCATCCTGTTGATTCCTCTGACTGAAATACATGACCTCACACTTCCCCACTTTAAACTCCATTTGCCAGGTTTTGAAGACAGAGGGGTGACTTTATTGCATCTTCCCCAACTCTTGATTCATCTTTCCCAGGCCCTATCCCTGTAGCCCTACATTTTCACCCCACTAATCTACCTAATCTACATCTATTGGGACACAAAGGGGCAATTTAGCACGGCCAATCAATCTAACCCGCACATCTTTGGACTGTGGGAAGAACCTGGAGTACTCAGAAATCCACACAGACATGGAGAGAATGCGCATACACCACACAGACTGTCACCCAAGGCCGGGATTGAACCCGGGTCCCTGGCACTGTGAAGCAGCAGTGCTAATCACTGTGCTGCCATGGCGCCCTTTTTAAATAAACTACAAGTACAGATTTCTCTCAATCTACCCTCCTCCTTACATCCTCAAACAATTCAAGCAAATTTGTCAAACATGATTTATCTTTCATAGAACCATGTTGACGAGGTTTGATGATATTCAGCTTTCCTAAATGATTTTCTATTTGCTCTTTGATTATTGACTCCAGCGTCTTGCCAATAATAGATGTTAAATTAACTGACCTATAGTTCCCTGCCTTCTGCCTTCTCCTTTTTTGACCAAGGGAATCACATTGGCTGATTGCCAATCTTCTGATACTCTCCCAGAATCTAGCGAGTTACGAAAAATTTCAACAAAATTCTCCACAATCACTTCAGCAACCTCCATTAAAAGCCTAGCGTGCAGTTCATTGGGTCCTGGTGACTTGTCTGCCCTTAGCCACTGAAGGGAAAGGAAGTGAGCCCAGTCTGTACATTTCAGATATTTTTGGTCCAGTCATATAGACATATATCTGTCTGGCAGCCTGCATGGAGATTTCCAGCTCTCTGTGTCCAGGACAGGATGTGGAGATGCCGGCGTTGGACTGGGGTAAGCACAGTTAGAAGTCTCACAACACCAGGTTAAAGTCCAACAGGTTTATTTGGTAGCAAATACCATAAGCTTTCGGAGCTTGCTGTTCCTTCATCAGATGGAGTGGTCTCTGTTCTCCAACAGTGCACAGACACATAAATCAAGTTACAGAATACTAATTAGAATGAAAATCTCTACAGCCAGCCAGGTCTTAAAAGGTACAGATAATGTGGTTGGAGGGAACATTAAACACAGGTTAAAGAGATGTGTATTGTCTCCAGACAGAACAGCTGGTGAGATTATGCAAGACCAGGGGCAAGCTGTGGGGGTTAGTGATAATGTGACATAAATCCAACATCCCGGTTTAGGCCGTCCTCATTTGTGCGAAACTTGGCTATCAGTTTCTGCTCAGTGACTCTGCGCTGTCGTGTGTCGTGAAGGCCGCCTTGGAGAACGCTTACCTGAAGATCCAAGGCTGAATGCCCGTGACTGCTGAAGTGCCCCCCCCCCACAGGAAGAGAACAGTCTTGCCTGGTGATGGTTGAGCGGTGTTCATTCATCCGTTGTCGTAGCGTCTGCATGGTTTCCCCAATGTACCATGCCTCGGGACATCCTTTCCTGCAGCGTATCAGGTAGACAACGTTGGCCGAGTTGCAAGAGTATGTACCGTGTACCTGGTAGATGGTGTTCTCACGTGAGATGATGGCATCTGTGTCGATGATCTGGCACGTCTTGCAGAGGTTGCTGTGGCAGGGTTGTGTGGTGTCATGGTCACTGTTCTCCTGAAGGCTGGGTACTTTGCTGCGGACAATGGTCTGTTTGAGGTTGCGTGGTTGTTTGAAGGCAAGAAGTGGGGGTGTGGGGATGGCCTTGGCGAGATGTTCATCTTCATCAATGACATGTTGAAGGCTCCGGAGGAGATGCCGTAGCTTCTCCACTCCGGGGAAGTACTGGACGACGAAGGGTACTCTGTCCACTGTGTCCCGTGTTTGTCGTCTGAGGAGGTCGGTGCGGTTTAACCAGTTACACTGGTTTTAACCAGTGGTTAAAGGGCTTTAACCAGTTACACTGCCTGAATAAATATCACACCATTCACAGTGGGGAGAGACTGTACCCGTGTTCTGTGTGTGGACGAGGCTTTAACTGATTGTCCAAATAAGACAGAGGCAAGGACACCTGCATCATGGAGAAACCATGGAAATGTGCGGACTGTGGGAAGAGGTACAGATCTCCATCTCTGCTGGATGCTCATCGGCGCAGCCACACTGGGGAGAGGCCATTCATCTGCTCTCAGTGTGGGAAGGGATTCACTCTGTCATCCAGCCTGCAAAGACACCAGCGAGTTCACACTGGGGAGAGGCCATTCACCTGCTCTGTGTGTGGGAAGGGATTCACTCATTCATCCATCTTGCTGAGACACAAAGCCACTCACTCCAAGGAGAGCCCCTTTAAATGCTCTGCCTGAGAGGCCGGCTTCAGAAGCTTTCAGGAACTGATAATCCCGAGCATATTCACACCGGGGAGAGGCCGTTCAGCTGCTCTCACTGTTCAAGGAGGTTTAGAATATCATCAACACTGCTGAAACACCAGTGAGTTCACACCGGGGAGAAACCATTCACCTGCTCGGTGTGTGCGAAAGGATTTACTCAGTTATCCAGCCTGCCCAGACACAACATCATCACACCCAGGGGAGACCCTTTAAATGTGGGCGTGGCTTCAAAAGCTCTCGGGAACTAATGTCCCACCAGTGAGTTCACACCAGGCAGAGGCTGGTCACCTGCTCTGACTGGGAGGGATTCACTCAGTCAGCAAACTTGGTGAAACACCAGTGAGTTCACAAGTGATTACAGTTCTGGGATTACTCTTGTGAATCTTTCTTGCCCCTTCTCCAGTGCCTCTATTTCCTTTTTCTAAATGGAGATCACAAATAGAACGTAGAACAGTACAGCACAGGAACAGACCCTTCAGCCCACCATGTTGTGTCGAACATGATGCCAAATTAAACTATTCCTTTCTGCCTGCCCTTGGTCCATATTCCTCTATTCCTTGCATATTCATGAGCTTATTTAAAACCCCCTTAAACGCCCCTATCGTATCTGCCTCCACCACCATCCCTGGCAGCGCATTCCAGACACCTACCACTCTGTGTAAAAACACTTACCCCTCACATCTCCTTTGAACTTTCTTGATTCCCAAGATTCCCCCTGTACATTAACTGTATACTTATCCTTAATAGTTGATCTTCCAAAGTGCAGCACCTCACACTTGTCTGGATTAAAATCCATCTGCCATTTCTCCGCTCATATCTGCAGCTGATCTACATCCCACTGTAACCTTTCACAACCTTCTACACTATCTACAACTCCATCTAGCTTTGTGTCGTCTGCAAGCTTACTAACCCACCCATCCACGTTTTCATCCAAGTCATTTATATATGTCACAAATAGCGCAGGTCCCAGTACGGATCCCTGCAGGACACCACTAGTCACGGACCTCTAGCCAGAAAAACACGCTCCACCACTAATCTCTGACTTCTATGGGCAAGTCAATTCTGAATCCAAGCGGCCAAGTCACCGTGAATCCCATGCATCTTAATCTTCTGGATGAGCCGACCGTGAGGGACCTTGTCGAAAGCCTCACTAAAATCCATGTACACAACATCCACTGCTCTACCCTCATCGATCACCTTCGTCATCTCCTCGATAAAATCGATCCAGTTAGTAAGATGTTGACGGTGCTCCCACTGCAGTCCTGTGATGAAAATATAGACTGGTTGGTGAAATGTAGATAACAGGTAGAATTGATATCTAATGAGGACTTTATACTTTAGAATTGAATACAGGGCTCATTGTTACTAACGGGGAAAGAAGGGTTAAAACCCTGACCCAGAACCCTTTTCACACACACGTGGACATCTCTGAATCTGACGCACACCAAATGGAACGTTACACAAGGGGCTGGAATTCACTGGAATTTCTTAACAACCTTTCAATAGAAATGTCCTGGTACAGACTGTGACAAAGGACACAACAGACAGCAAGAACCAGGAGGAACCTTTAACACAGAGAATGTTAATAACCTTGTTCAGGACACCGGTGCCAGGCACAGGAGGATCCCAAGAAAAAGGGAACATTCAATTTCTGTCTGTTTCACAATTCTAAATGACTGATTCTTTAACAAAGGAATGTTTAAAAACAGCATTGTGATATTCCAAGGTCAACTGTGTCTGGGAAAGGGGCACACTGATGTGTTTTTATTTTAAACAGGAGGATCCATTGAAAAGCAGCTCTGGACGATACGAGCACCTCCTGACCGACTTTCAATTCATTTCAAATCACCCATCACTTTCCGTGGAATATTCTTTATTCTTTCCTGGGATGTGGACACTGCTGGCAAAGCCCCAGCACACGTTGCTCAGCTCCTAATTGCCCCTGAACGGAGTGACTTGCTCGGCCATTTCAGTGGGACAGTTAAGAGTCACCCACATCGCTGTGTGGGTCTGGATTCACATGTAGGCCAGACCGGGTAAAGATGGCAGATTTCCTTCCCTAATAGGGAGCATTAATAGGGTGAACTGGACAGGTTTTTACAACAATCGATGAAAGTTTCATGGTCACCGTTTCTGAGACTAACTTTATATAATTCCAGATTGATTCACTGAATTCAAATCCCACCAGCTGCCTGTCCCCAGATCCTTTGCTGGGTCTCTGCATTACTCGGCCAGAGACATTCCCACCACCTCCCCCTGAATGGAATATTCCACACAACCCCTGAGTTAAACAGGAAGGAGAAAAGAGAAAGGCTTTGACCTTTGGATGACCTCATCACCAACTACAGAAACCTTAAAGCTGACCATTCTGTAAAAGTTTATAAACTTTATTTTTATAAAACACAGAGTAAGAAACAGGTGAAAAGTAACGATGGACGTTCCGACTGACATCAGAAACATTGATTGACCGGATAAACACTCACTACATCACAGAGCGATCCTCAACCCATTAAAGAATTGACCCACAATAAGGAATGAGAGAGCCTTATAAAAAGGGGCAGGAGTTTACACAGAGAGGTGACACCCACAGCTGCTCAGGATGATGGAATTCAGTTCAGGAAGGGGATAAAGTGAGAAGCTTTTGTGATTCAAGACAGAAGTATTGAACAATCTGGAATCAGTGCTTCTCGAGCTTGCTGAAGAGCCGAACACTTCAATTAATCTCATCATAAAAACTCCCCAGTGTAAATAACATGGATTTGGCTGACAAATGTTGAAACGTTGGTTTAGGGACACAAGTTTCGACTTCCCATTTGAGCCTGGGGCACCTTTCTGTCTCTCTGTTGCTCGTGTCAGTGACAGTCAGGCAACGGAGCTGAGGGCTGAATTTAGCTGAGAATAACGGGGCCTGCGCCCCAGTTGGGATACTGCACTGGTAGAGAGATGGGAAGGTACTGGAGTGGGAAATGGGCCGCCAATCAATCAGGACACGGGAGGGGGTGACTGGGGCTGATGGTGACGTGACCCCCGGGGTTCAGTGTCCCTGTGTCCAAAGCGGGGAGTCGCGGGAACGGGACAGAGCAGCTGAAGAGAAACCATTTGTGTCCAGAACATTGTGAACATCCTTTTTCTCTGGCTGTCTTTGATCCTCAAGTCATTTTCTGTTTGTTTTAACCATGTTCTGTTTCATTAATAAACTTTTATCAGTAAAAATATTTGATTTTTCTGGACATTTCCTGATGAGATTGATGCACTTTAGGGAAAGTGGGTGAGAGGGGTTGGCAGGCTCTTTAACATGCTGGGCTTTCAAGAGAGCTGTTAAACATGCTCTCTCTCTGATCCCTCACTCAACTTCACTCCGTTATTTTCCATTTCTGTTCTGGTCCCACCGAGGGTAACATCGACTCGATCTTTTCTTCTGAAAGAGCACCGTGAGTTCCAGGTTACTCGTACATAAGGACAGATGCTTCAAGCAACAGATCAAGCATGGATGTAAAAGATTCTCCAGCTCTCTCTTTACCCCTATCCAAGTTGTGGACAGTTCTTACTCTGTATTATTTCCCCCAAGCCCTTAATTGTCCCAATCTATAATATTATCCATTTTACTTTAATTTTCCTCACTGTGTGTCCATGTGCAGTGTGTTTAATTGGATCCTGATTGTTTTGAACTCAGTTTCTCTCTGGAGTGTGGGTCAGTGCTTTGATGATGTCACAATGTTGTCTCAATCCCGTGGCCACATTAACCATTTCATCTCCTGCTGTGTCTCAAGTAGCTGTGTGTGTTTGGGACCCGCTCTTCACTCTATCTCACCGTGAATTTAGGCTTGCTATTTTTCACATGTAACAAATCACATCTGCACACTCACTCCGGTGTCCCAACATCATGTCACACATTCTTAACTCTCAGATGTGCTGACGAATGGATCAAAGTGAGTGTCTGTCTTTCTTATCTTCCCGTTATTGTCTGATATTTCATGCAATGGCCGGGCTTTCAAATGTAGATTTCTTTAAAACAAAGTTCATGACCCATGGCCTTCACTGATTTACAACTCCGCTAATACAAAGAACAATATGGTGGCACGGCGGCACAGTGGTTAGCACTGCTGCCTCACAGCACCAGGGATCCAGGTTTGATTCCTGGCTTGGGTCACTGTGTGGAGTTTGCACATTCTCCCTGTGTCTGCGTGAGTTTCCTCCGGATGCTCCGGTTTCCTCCCACAGTCCAAAGATGTGTGGGTTGGGTTGATTGGCCATGCTAAATTGACCCTAGTTTCTGGGGGATTAGCAGGGTAAACAGGTGGGGTTACGGAGAAAGGCTGGGAATATTGTCAGTGCAGGCTCGATAGGCTGAATGGCCTCCTTCTGTACTGTTGGGATTCTATTCTATGAATATAATGAAGCAATATAATGGGCATCTTGTTTATTTTGAGCCTGGGCTAATACAGTGACCTGGGGTTTTCTGACCTGGATCATAACACATTTCACCCACGCCCAAGGTGAGTTATTCAAATTCCTTTATTGTCCAGGACAATATATTCACAATATCTTTAAAACAGAAATTCGACCTCCCACATTTGATTTCAGGGATTAACATATTCTGTTAGTTTGTTCTTTATTGTCGATGTCAGGCTGGGGTTGTTCCCCTTGGAGCAAAGGAGGTTGAGGGGAGATTTGATAGAGGTGGACAAGATTCTGACAGGTTTAGATAAGGTGGACAAAGAAAAGCTGTTCCCATTCGCTGATGGAACAAGGACGAGGGGGACATAGATTGAAGGTTTTGGGTCAGAGATGCAGGGGGGAGATATGAGGAAGAATATTTTGATGCAGCGAATGGTAATGAGCTGGAACTCGCTGTCTACAAGGGTGGGGGAAGTGGAGACTATAAACAATTACAAAGGAAATTGGATGGGAATTTGGGGGGGTTTCAAACAGAAATGCTGACTAAATATCTCTGAACTTCCTCACACCCGGTCACTCTGTGATCCTTGTGAAATTTAAAACCAGGTATTCGCAACACGACTCAAAGACCATCAGCTCACTGGAGGCAAAGTCATGAGACCGGCCAGTCCAGCAGAAAGAAACCTTCCAACCCTCACCATTGACCAAGAATGAACAAAATGCAGTCCTGGATGTAATTGAGAGCAGAAACAATAACAGCAGAATCTAATCCCCATATTCACTAGTGAACTTGTTGGTGTCTCAGCAGGGTGGATGAATCACAGAATCCCTTCCCACACTGAGAGCAGATGAGCAGTCTCTTCCCGGTGTGAACTCGCTGGTGTGATTGCAGGGTGGATAACCGAGTGAATCCCTTCCCACACACGGGGCAGGTGAACGGCCTCTCCCCAGAGTGAACTCACTGGTGTCTCCGCAGATTAGATAACTGAGTTAATCCCTTTCCACACTGAGAGCAGGTGAATGGTCTCTCCCCCGTGTGAACTCGCTGGTGTGTCCGCAGGTTTGATAAATGAATGAACCCCTTCCCACACTGAGAGCAGCTGTATGGCCTCTCCCCAGTGTGAACTCGCTGGTGTGTCTGCAGGCTGTCCAGTTGAGTGAATCCTTTCCCACACTGAGAGCAAGTGAATGGTCTCTCCCCAATGTGAACCCGCTGGTGTGCCCGCAGATGAGATAACTGAGTGAATCTTTGCCCACATGCAGAGCAGGTGAATGGCCTCTCCCCAGTGTGAACTCGCTGGTGTGTCTGCAGGCTTGATATCCGAGTAAATCCCTTCCCACACTGACAGCAGGTGAATGCACTCTCACCAGTGTGGCTCTGCAGAGTGGATGAATCAGTGAATCCCTTCCCACACACCCAGCAGGTGAACGGCCTCTCCCCAGTGTGGCTGCGCCGATGAGCTTCCAGTAGAGAGGGCGCTTTGTATCTCTTCCCACAGTCCTCACATTTCCACGGTTTTTCCAAATTTTCGGTCTCCTTGTATCACTGCAGGTCAATCATTTGAAGTCTTGTCCACACAGAGAACACGGTATGGTCTCTCCCTGTTGTGAATGCTGCAATGTATTTTCAGGCTGTGTAACTGGTTAAAGCTTTTTCCACTGTCAGTGCACTGGAACACTCTCACTCGGGTGTGTGTTTGTGTCCCGGTGTTTTTCCAGTCACACTGCTGCTTAAAATCTTGCAGTGGACAGACCGGTCAAACATTTCTCCTTCCCATTCAGAGGCTGAGGATATTTAGTATCCAAGGAATCGAGTGACTCTGTCAGATCGAGATGTGATCGTTAAGATTTATCGGTGTGATTCCTCTTCTAATATCCTGTAAAAACAATTTACAAAATTCATCACAGTCAGTACAGGATAGAAATTCAGAACAGACAATTCTAGTTTCCATGGAACATTCTTTCCTCTCTCATTCCCCAAAAACTGTGAACTCCATCCCACACACTCTCCCTCCATTCTCACTCTGCTGTATCTAATATTCACCCTCCCAATTCTCCTGAAGGTGCTGATTGAGGCTGATTGACAGATCCATGCTCACTGCTTCCTGTCCTGGACACAGAGAGCTGAAAATCTCCATGCAGGAGAAATAACAGAAATATGGCTACTTTCCTCGACTAAGAATGTTTTAACTGGATTGTTTCAGTTAGTGAAGATACAGGGGGGTTGTGACTGATGATGATATTGAACTTGCTGCCAATGTGGGTGATCATAGAGTTTTACAGCATGGAACGAGGCCCTTCGGCCCATCGTGTTTGCACCGGCCATCAAGCACCGTTCTATTCGAATCCCATTTTCCACACTTGGTGTGTAATCTTGCATGCTATGGCATTTCAAGAGTTTATCTAAATTCTTCTTAAATGTTAAGATGATTCCCACCTCTACCACCCTTTCAGGCAGTGAGTTCCAGATTCCCACCACCGTCTGAGTGAAAAAGCTTTCCCTCACATCTCCTATAAACCTCCTGCCCCTGAACTTAAATCCAGGCCCCTGGTTATTGACCTCTCTACTAAAGAGAAAAGTTCCTTCCTCTCCCCCCTATCTGTGCCCCTCAGAATTTTATACACTTCAAGCAGGTCCCTCTCACTCTTCCCTGCTCCAAGAAAAAAACGCCAGCCTATCCAATTTCTCTTGATAGCTGAAACACTCCAGCCCAGCCAACGCCCTGGGGAATCTCCTCTGCACCTTCTCCAGTGCAATTACATCCTTCCTCTCGGTGAGGCGACCAGAACTGCACACAGTACTCCAGCTGTGGCCTATCCAGTGTTTTATTAAGCTCCATCATAACCTCCCTGCCCTTATGTTGAATGCCTCGGTTAATAAAGGCAAGTATCCCATGTGCCTTCTCAACCACCTTATGTAACTGTCCTCCTGTCTTCAAAGATCTATGGTCCCTCTGATCCTCTGTACTTCCTAGGATCTGACCATTCATTGTGCATTCCGTTACCTTGCTAGTCCTCCAAAAATTAATTACTTAAACTTTTCAGGGTTGAATTCCACTTGCCACTGTTCTGCCCATCTAACTAAAGTTTGAAGGTTTATTTACTAGTGTCACAAGTAGGCTTACATTAACACTGCAGTGAAGTTACTGTGAAAATCCCTGAGTCGCCACACTCCAGTGCCTGTTTGGGTACACTGAGGGAGAATTTAGCATGACCAATGCACCTAATCAACACGTCTTTTGGACTGTGGGAGGAAACCGGAGCACCTGGAGGAAACCCACGCAGACATGGGGAGAACGTGCAGACTCCACACAGAGGGTGACCCAAGCCGGGAATCGAGCTTGGGTCCCTGGCACTGTGAGGCAGCAGTGCCTCCGTGCCGCCCTGTTGATATCGTCCTGTAATCTAAGGCTTTGCTCCTCAGTTTTTAGCACATCACCAATTTTTGTGTCATCTGCAAACTTACTTATCATACCTCCTATATTCACATCCAGGTCATTAATGTACACTACAAGCAACAAGCAACCCAGCACCAATCCCTGCGGGACATCACTAAGCACAGGCATCCAGTCACAAACACAATTTTGGATCCAGTTTGGCAAATTGCCCTGGATCCCATGGGCTTTTACCTTCTCCGTCAGCCTCCCATGTGGGACCTTGTCAAAAGCCTGAATGAAGTCCATGTTGACTACATCAACTTAACTACCCTCATCTCACACTGAGTCACCTCCTCAAAAATTCAACCAGATTTGTAAGGCATGATCTCTCTTTGCCAAAACCGTGCTGCCCATCCTTGATTAATCCTCACCTCCCCAAGTGGAAATTAATTCTGTCCCCAGAATTTTTTCCAATAGTTTCCCTATTGCTGAAGTTAGACTCACTGGCCAGTAATTTGTTGTTTTTTTCCCTACTTCCCTTCTTGACTAGTGGTACCATATCAGCTGTCCTCCAGTCTGCTCCTGTCCCGAGGCAGGTACATTAGGGAGACCATGCAGATGCTACGACAACGAATGAATGAACACCGCTCGCAATCACCAGGCAGGAGTGTTCCCTTCCAGTCGAGGAACACTTCAGCAGTCACGGGCATTCAGCCTCTGATCTTCGGGTAAGCGTTCTCCAAGGCGGCCTTCACGACACACGACAACGCAGAATCGCTGAGCAGAAACTGATAACCAAGTTCCGCACACATGAGGACGGCCTAAACCGGGATGTTGGGTTCATATCTGTAACCCCCACGACTTGCCTGGGCTTGCAAAATCTCACCAACTGTCCTGGCTGGAGACAATACACACCTCTTTAACCTGTGCTTGGCCCTCTCTCCACTCACATTGTCTGTACCTTTAAGACTTGATTACCTGTAAAGACTCGCATTCCAACCATTATTTTGTAAATTGAGTTTGTGTCTCTGTGCCCTGTTTGTGAACAGAACTCCCACTCACCTGATTAAGGGACAGCGCTCCGAAAGCTAGTGGCTTGTGCTACCAAATAAACCTGTTGGACTTTAACCTGATGTTGTTAAACTTCTTACTGTGTTTACCCCAGTCCAACGTCGGCATCTCCACATCATAACTGCAGCATAACATCCTCTTTCCTGTGTTCAATTTCCCTCGGAATAAAGGATAGCATTCCATTTGTAAAAACGTTGATTTATTTAAACAAAGATTTATAGGGTTCACTTGTTTACAAAAACCTCCCTCACCGTAAATCACACCAGGTTCCAGTGACTTAACCAAATGGCAAGAAAGAATGCTTTAAATGGTGAATTCAGAAAGTTTATTAATGAGCAAAAATCTAACAAGAGAGAAGGATAAAAAAAAGCAAAGAATCTATTAACAGTAAAAGGAGAAAGCTTAACTTGAACAATTGAACAGACTTCTCTCCATCCTTCTCAAACCAGGACAAAAAGTGACCGCTCTGAAAACATGGATAACTTGTAAAATCAACAGCTTTCAACACCTCTCTGTAGGGCACAGTGGTTAGCACTGCTGCCTCACAGCGCCAGGGACCCGGCTTGGGTCACTGTCTGTGCAGAGTCTGCATATTCTCCCCCAGTCTGTGTGGGTTTTCTCCCACAGACCGAAGGACTTGCTGGTTGGGTACATTGAGCATGTTAAATTCTCCCTCAGTTTACCCGAACAGGCGCCAGAGTGTGGTGACGGGGGGATTTTCAGAGTAACTTCATTGCAGTGTGAATGTGTGACACGGATAAATAAACTTTAAAAAACCTTGAACTTTTAAAAACTTCTACCAAATTGGTTTCTTGAATTCCCTTTTTTATACTTTCAAAATGTAGAAAGCCCAGCTCAGCCAATTGTTGGGAATTAGCCAATTGGTCTATAACTTGTCAATAATGAAACTGGTTTGGTTTTTAGCAAGTTGCACACATTGTCTGAATTTTAAGACAATTCTTTCTCTCAAACGATATCTCTTAGTTTGGGGTTGCCTGAGTGTTGACCAATAAATGGTTAACATCAGTCGTTCAATGTTGAGACATCTTGAACAGGAGCTGATTCATTCCCTCCAGTCAAGGTTAACAAAGTATTAAAGTTTATTTATTAGTGTCACCAGTAGGCTTACGTTAACACAGCAATGAAGTTCCTGTGAAAATCCCTTTGTTGCCACACTCTGGCGTCTGATTGGATACACTGATTGAGAATTTAGCACGGCTAATGCACCTAACCAGCACGTCTTTCGGACTGTGGGAGAAAACTGGAGCACCCGGAGGAAACCCACGCAGACACGGGGAGAACGTGCTGACTCCGCATAGTCACCCAAGCCGGGAATTGAACCCAGGTCCCTGGCACTGTGAGGCAGCAGTGCTAACCACTGTGGCACCGTGCCACGCTAACAAGTCTTGTTATCTGTTTTTTTCTATTCTGTTGGCCTCAGAAGGGAACATTTTATAATTCCCACAGCATTTTAAACATTCTTTAGATCTTTATAATTCTAAACGTTATAAACTTTTGTGTTCAAATTTACATTTCCAGCCTAACAACTGTATTGATGAATCATTTATTCTTTAATTGTCTCTCAATTCAGGCTGTCCATTTAACTAATTTCCTGCTTTACAATTGTGGGAACTTCAGTCCACAGATAAGGGAGTCAAATGCATTGTTAAAAGCAGGATGTTCTTTATATAAATAAAGAACAAAGTTTAAAAATAATTGGCCAACATTGGAACCAGCCTGGACTTGCAGACTGAAACCCCGCCCAAAGCCCGCACATGCTCAGAAGGGAGAGAGGTTGAGAAGAACACTCTGTAACACTTCTCCCCTTAAATTTCAATCCCCCATCAGGACAGAAATACAACAAAAGTAATGTTTTTAACGACACGGAAGTCTGTCAGGAGCTTTGCGGTTGCATTGCGACCTGTACAATACCACTGGTAAATCTTGTAATGGTGTTTCTGGAATGGGAGGTGAAGAGGTAGTTTGAGAATCTGTACATGAACATTCCTCTTCCACTCCCACAGCAGAATCAACTGGCAAAGCTGGAACCATTTCCTGAACATCCACAGCAGCATGATCCTCTGCCATGTTCTCTGTAATGGTTGCTGACTCTGAAACTGTTCCTGACTCGGGGTCACACCGCAAGCGAATATGGTCTTGGTGTCTGCGAACAACTCTTCCGTTTTACAGTCTCACCACCCAAGATACTGGACCACTTTGGTTTAAAATTATTCCCGGTAACCACCTTTGGTTACTCCCCAAGTTTCTGATGTAAACCTGATCACCCGGTTTGAACTGCCTCTCTTTGGCGCGGTAGTCGTGTCCCTCCTTCTGCTTCTCTTGTCTCCTGCTCACTTTTGCTCTGAGATCTGGATGAAGCAGATCCAGATGAGACTTCAACCTTCTACCTAAAAATTCCACAGGAGAGAGTCCGGTTGTGGATTGTGGTGTGATGCGAAACTGGAACAAAAATCTTGAGAGCTTGTTCTTAAAGTATCGCCTGCCATTCTCTGCAATCCCTCCTTCAGAGTTTGAACAGCTCTTTCTGTGAGACCATTTGTAGCCAGATGAAACGGTGCAGTACGCACATGGTGTAGACCATTCCTTTACAGGAATTCCTGAAACACCTCACTTGTAAACAGAGTGTCGTTATCTGAAACAAGCCAATCTGGTAACCCAGGGCTTGCGAAAATTTGACAGAGCTTCTCTATTGTCACAGGAGCCGGAATATTACTCATGGTCTGTGCTTCCAACCATTTTGAATGCACATTTACAACAACCAAACACATGTGATTCATGAAAGGTTCCCCAAAGTCCACATGTCTGGACAACGGCCTATCAGGCCACTCCCAAGGATGAATTGTGTTGGAGGGAATGAACTCAGAAGAATCATAAGAACATAAGAAATAGGAGTAGGAGTAGGACATCTGGCCCTTCGAGCCTGCCCCGCCATTCAACAAGATCATGGCTGATCTGAAGCGAATCAGTTCCACTTACCCGCCTGCTCCCCATAACCCCTAATTCCCTTATCGATCAGAAAACTATCTACCCGCGATTTAAACATATTCAACGAGGAAGCCTCCACCACTTCAATGGGCAGAGAATTCCAGAGATTCACTACCCTCTGAGAGAAGAAGTTCCCCCTCAACTCTGTTCTGAACCGGCCCCCCCCCTTATTTTGAGGCTGTGCCCTCTAGTTCTGGTTTCCCTTCGAAGTGGAACGAATCTCTCCACCTCTACCCTATCCAGCACCTTCATTATCTTATATGTCTCTATAAGATCGCCCCTCATCCTTCTAAACTCCAACGAGTACAGAACAATCTGTTTAATCTCTCCTCATAAGCTACACCCCTTATCTCCGGTATCAACCTGGTGAACCTTCTCTGCACTCCCTCCAAGGCCAATATATCCTTTTGCAAATAAGGGGACCAAAACTGCACACAGTACTCCAGTTGCGGCCTCACCAGTGCCTTGTACAGTTGTAGCAAGACCTCCCTGCTTTTATATTCTATCCCCCTCGCGATAAAGGCCAACATTCCATTTACCTTCTTGATCCCCTGCTGCCCCTGCAGACTGAGGTTTTGCGATTCGTGCACAAGGACCCCCAGGTCCCTCTGCACAGTCGCACGATGTAATTTTTCTCCATTTAAATAATATTCCAATTTACTATTATTTCTTCCAAAGTGGATAACCTCACATTTGCTAACGTTATATTCCATCTGCCAGATCCTCGCCCACTCGCTCAGCCTATCCAAATCTCTCTGCAGATCATTCAGCACTCAATCCTGATTCAATCGACAAACAATTTATTGAGTTATTCAGTCCCAGTGGGGAGAAGCCACAGGGGCTGACCATGTGCAACTCCACCCAACAAAGAAAACCATCAATTCTTATACAGTTACTCAGCTCATCCCAGCTGGACACAATCCAATCAGAATGATAATAGATTACATTAATTATATATAGGTGCAATGAAATTAGTATCTGGGCATTATGGGGTTTTGTGATCACCTCATGAACAGATAGGTGCCCCATCATGATGTTTTCCAGACCCCCTTATCTACTATCCTTGGGCTTTCTTTGGTACCAGACTCCCTTGGTTTGAAAAGGGGTGGATTAAAAGTTCTCAAATGGACATCAGCACCCTTCCTTTGTTTTAATCTAACGACCACACGGTCTGGGAATCATTTCTATTTAATAATCTCACATTTTAAACTTTTTCCTTCAGTATCCAATTCTAGAATTTTCCTTTTCATTGTGTCAATTGCATCAGGAATAAATCTTTGGACCTGACAGGAAGTTTAACCCAAGATCAATCCAACACAGGATTGGTCAGAATCATTTCACATGTCCCAAATTTTAAATAACCATTACAAATTAAAACTCTCATTCTCACATGTGTGAATTGTATCCGAATTAGAATTCCCGCATGTTTAGTAAAATATCCTGGAATCCTGTCTCTGGCCAGTAAATATGGCACAGTAAGAAGTCTCACAACACCAGGTTAAAGTCCAACAGGTTTATTTGGTAGCAAATACCATAAGCCTTCGGAGCAGAGCTCCTTCGTCAGATGGAGTGGTCTCTGTTCTCAAACAGGGCACAGACACAGAAATCAAATTACAGAATACTGATTAGAATGCAAATCTCTACAGCCAGCCAGGTCTTAAATGCACAGACAATGTGGGTGGAGGGATTCTGATCAGTATTCTGTAATTTGATTTCTGTGTCTGTGCCCTGTTTGAGAACAGAGACCACTCCATCTGACGAAGGAGCTCTGCTCCGAAAGCTTATGGTATTTGCTACCAAATAAACCTGTTGGACTTTAACCTGGTGTTGTGAGACTTCTTACTGTGCTTACCCCAGTCCAACGCCGGCATCTCCACATCAGTAAATATGGCTCCAGGTTCATAACTTCTGAACAAAAAAACTTTGTTAATTACAGTTCCCTTTTTAAAATCTGTTTGATTTAAATCACAGATAGAAAACCTCAAAGCTTGAAGCATTCAACCCACAAATATTATCCATACACCAGCAGAGAAACTTCGCACGTGCTTTACAACAATAACTGAAATAAATTCCTTAAGCGTTCTTGTAGTTCTCTTTTTAAACTCCCAGAAATACCTTTAATTGAAGACTCGAGACAAGGTTAATTCCCCAGATAAACTTGAACAAATGCAGTTGTGGAAGTAATTGAGAGCAGAAACAATAACAACACAATCCAATCCCTGAAATCACTCGTGAACATGTTGGTGTCTCAGCAGCTTGGATGAAACTCTGAAGCCCTTCCCACACATAGAGCAGGTAAACGGTTTCTCCTCAGTGTGAACTCGCTGGTGTCTCCGCAGGCTGCATAAGTCAGTGAATCCCTTCCGACACTGAGAGCAGGTGAACTGCCTCTCCCCAGTATGAGCTTGCTGGTGTCTTTGCAGGCTGCGTAACTGAGTGAATCGTTTCCCACACTGGGAGCAGGTGAATGGTCTCTCCCCAGTGTGAACTCGCTGGTGTCTCCGCAGGTTGGATAATCGAGTGAATCCCTCCCCACACTGAGAGCAGTTGAATGGCCTCTCCCCAGTGTGAACTCGCTGGTGTGTCCGCAGATTGGATAGCCGAGTGAAACCCTTCCCACACTGAGAGCAGGTGAATGGCCTCTCCCCAGTGTGAACTCGCTGGTGTCTCTTCAGGTGGGATGACCGAGTGAATCTCTCCCCACACTGAGAGCAGGTGTACGGCCTATCCCCAGTGTGGCTGCGCTGATGAGCTTCCAGCAGAGATGGGTATCTGTATCTCTTCCCACAGTCTGCACATTTCCATGGTTTCTCCATGGTGCAGGTGTCCTTGCCTCTCTCTTGGGTGGATAATCAGTTGAAGCCTCATCCACACATAGAGCACACCGAGTACAGTCTCTCCCCGCTGTGAATGCTGTGACATTTATTCAGGCTGTGGAACTGGTTAAAGCTCTTTACAGTAAGAAGTTTAACAACACCAGGTTAAAGTCCAACAGGTTTATTTGGTAGCAAAAGCCACACAAGCTTTCGAAGCTCTAAGCCCCTTCTTCAGGTGAGTGGGAATTCTGTTCACAAACATCTTTGCAGGCTGCGTAACTGAGTGAATCGTTTCCCACACTGGGAGCAGGTGAATGGTCTCTCCCCAGTGTGAACTCGCTGGTGTCTCCGCAGGTTGGATAATCGAGTGAATCCCTCCCCACACTGAGAGCAGGTGAACGGTCTCTCCCCAGTGTGAACTCGCTGGTGTGTCCGCAGATTGGATAGCCGAGTGAATCCCTCCCCACACTGAGAGCAGTTGAATGGTCTCTCCTCGGTGTGAACTCGCTGGTGTGTCTGCAGATTGGATAATCGAGTGAATCCCTCCCCACACTGATAAAGCTCTTTAGCCAGTGCACTGGAACAGCGCACATCCGGTCCTCCAGGCGTTGCCATTGGTCAATGTGCCGCATGTCGACAATGAGGGGGCGGAGCCCGGGCCCACGTGGGGGTGGGCGGGGCTTTGACCGCCAGCCGCGCTGAGCTGGTGTCCAATCCGCAGTGTGCTGCTTCTGTAACCAGTGATATTGCTGCCAATGGGACACTGTGTGCTGGGAACGCCCCTCTGAGTCATTGTGACGGCACAATGGAGCCCTGCCTGAATCAGCCAATAGCAATCACTCTGCTCCGCGGTGACGTCTCCGGGTTCAGGCGCGCGGACCCGGGAGCCCCGCCCCCACCCATTGTTCCCCCAGCCTGTACATTCCACACATTGTTAGTCCAGTCAGATAGACATATATCTGTCTGGCCGCCTGCAAGGGGATTTCCAGCTCTCTGTGTCCAGGACAGGAAGCAGTGAGCATGGATCTGTCAATATATAGAACGGGGGGCAAGGGTTTGATCAGCAGAGAGCCAGCATTGAATCAGTGGACCGAATGGCCCCATTCTAGACCTTAACGTCTGACTGATCTAAGGAGAGAAATTTCAGCTGCTCCAGTCTCTCCAACTGAATTGCCTCATCATAGAATTGTACAGTGCAGAAGAGGCCCTTCAGCCCATCGAGTCTGCACCCACACACAACTGACCTCCCACCTAATTCCATTTACCAGCCCATAGCCTTAAATGTTCTGATTTGCCAAATGCTGATCCAGGTACTTTTTAATGATGCGAGATGCCATTCTCACAAATCTCCTCTGCACCTCTCTAAGAACTTCACATCTTCCCTAAAGTCTGAGGGCCATATATCAGATCCCATTCTCAAGGGATAGAATTGAACAGAAGGGAAGTTATGTTTGACTTGATTAGAAGCATGGCTATACTGCGCTGGGAATACTGTCATCATTTGTGATCTCCATTTAGAATCATAGAATCCCTCCAATGTGGAAGGAGGCCATTCAGCCCACTAAGTCTGCAATGACTCTCCGAAAGTTCATCCCAGCCAGGTCCACCCCACCCTATTCTTGTAACCCCACGTATTTGCCACAGCTAATCCACCTAATCTGCACATCTTTGGACTGTGGGTGGAAACCAGAGCACCTGGAGGAAACGCATGCAGACATGGGAAGAATGTGCAAACTCCACACAGACAGTGACCCAAGGCCAGAACTGAACTCAGATCCCTGACGCTGTGAGGCAGCAGTGCTAACCACTCTAGAAATGGATGCACTGGAGAAGGGGCAACAAAGATTCACAAGAATAATCCCAGAACTGAGAGCATTTAGCCCTCAGGAAAGGCTGGGGCTGCTGATTGTTACAAAGACATTATCAGTTTAAATTAGGTTTATTTTTGGTCTTTTATTCTGTTCCAATTTGGCTGTACGCTGCCCAATTCTGGATCCCAAATTGTCCTTTTAAAGGGTTAGAATTTGGCAGAGACATAACCATCAAGCAAAGAGTCAGACACCAAATCAGTCAATTGTATCAAAGTTTATTGATTATATGCAACTTTTGGAAACTGATGATGGGATGTCGGGTAAAGTTTACTCATAAATGATACTCTCCCAACTCCACACTTTTAAATCCAAGAGAGGTGGATGACAACGTGAACTCCTGGGGCTTACAGAGAAACAGTCACTGCCTCCCAGAAGCACAGATAGCACCTTCCTGGGGTTTCGACGGCAGGGAACCCATCACTGAACCAGTCCCCGGACTAACTACTCATCTTTTTTTAATTCATTCGTGGGACATGAGCGTCGCTGGCTGGTTAGCATTTCTTGTCCATCCCTAGTTGCCCTTGAGAAGGTGGTGGTGAGCTGCCTTCTTGAATCGCTGCAGTCCATTTGCTGTGGGTTGACTCACATTGCCATTAGGGGGGGAATTCCAGGATTTTGTCCCAACGACTGCGAAGGAACAGCGATATATTTCCAAGTCAGGATGGTGAGTGACTTGGAGGTGAACTTGCAGCTGGTGGTGTTCCCATGTATCTGCTGCCCTTGTCCTTCTAGATGGAAGTGGTTGTGGGTTTGGAAGGTGCTGTCCAAGGATCTTTGGTGAATTGCTGCAGGGCGTCTTGTACACACTGCTGCTACTGAGCGTCGGTGGTGGAGGGATTGAATGTTTGTAGATGTGGTGCCAATCAAGCGGGCTGATTTGTCCTGGATGGTGTCAAGCTTCTTGAGTGTTGATGGAGCCGCACCCATCCAGGCAAGTGGGGAGTATCCCATCAAACTGCTGACTTGTGCCTTGTAGATGGTGGATAGCCCTCTGGGGAGTCAGGAGGTGAGTTACTTGCCACAGTATTCCAAACCTCTGACCTGCTCTTATAGCCACTGTGTTTATGTGGTGAGTCCAGTTGAGTTTCTGGTCAATGGTAACCCCAACGATATTAACAGTGGGGGATTCAGTGATGGTTACACCATTGAATGTTAAGGGGCAGTGGTTCGAGTGTCTCTTATTGGCGATGGTCATTGCCTGGCATTTGTGTGGCATGAATGTTATTTGCCACTTGTCAGCCCAAGCCTGGATATTGTCCAGATCTTGTTGCATTTGAACATGGACTGCTTCAGTATCTGAGGAGTCACGTATGGTGCTGAACATTGTGCGATCATCGGCGAACATCCCCATTTCTGACCTTATGATGGAGGGAAGATCATTGATGAAGCAGCTGAAGATTGTTGGCCTAGGGCACTACCCTGAGGGACTCCTGCAGAGATGTCATGGAGCTGAGATGACTGACCCTCCACAACCACAACCATCTTCCTATGTACCAGGTACGATTCCAGCAAGCGGAGAGTTTGCCCCAGATACCCATTGATTCCAGTTTCACTCCGGCTCCTTGATGCCACACTCGGTCAAATGTGGCCTTGATGTCAAGAGCTGTCACTCTCACCTCACTTCAGGAATTCAGCTGTTTTGTCCATGTTTGGACAAAGGCTGTAATGAGGTCAGGAGCTGAGTGACCCTGGCAAAACTCAAACTGGGCGTCACTGAGCAGGTTACTGCTGAGCAGGTGCTGCTTGATAGCACTGTTAATGACCCTTCCATCACTTTACTGATGATCGAGAATTGATTGATTGGGCGGTAATTGGCCGGTTTGGATTTGTCCTGCTTTTTGTGTACAGGACATATCTGGGCAATTTTCCATATTGTTGGGTAGATGCCAGTGTTGTAACTGTACTGGAAGAGCTTGGCTAGGGGAGCGGCAAGTTCTGGAGCACAAGTTTTCAGTACAAAGAAGAACAACAAAGAACAATACAGCACAGGAACAGGCCCTTCGGCCCTCCAAGCCTGCGCCGCTCATGTGCCCAACTAGATCATTCGTTTGTATCCCTCTATTCCCAGTCTGTTCATGTGGCTATCTAGATAAGTCTTAAACGATCCCAGTGTGTCCGCCTCAATCACCTTGCTTGGTAGTGCATTCCAGGCCCCCACCACCCTCTGTGTAAAATACGTCCCCCTGACATCTGTGTTGAACCTTGCCCCCCTCACCTTGAACCCGTGACCCCTTGTGTTCGTCACCTCCGACCTGGGATAAAGCTTCCCAGTATTAAAGTACTATTGCCGGAATGTTATCAGGGCCCATTGCTTTTGCAATATGCAGTGCCTCCAACCATTTCTTGATATCACGTGGAGTGAATCAAATTGGTTGGAGACAGGCATCCGAGATGCTGGGGACCACTGGAGGAGGCCGAGATGGATCATCTCCTCTTCCCTGAGCTTTATTGGAAACTACCTTCATGTTGATAGGAGGAAGCTCGACTATCCCTGAAGATCCAAACCACTTCCCCCACACTCCATGTTCACAAAGGTGGATCCCTCTTTTTACACCCAAAAGATGTTGTGAGCCTACCTGAGGCAAGTGGTTGGAAACGGCTAAGAGGCCTATAATTTGTCAATCAAGTCAACTCCATTGCTTCCAGTTAATCACTGGTCTTCAACTTAGGACAATGCCTTCCTTTCAGCTATGCCTGTTATCTTGATGTCTTTACAGGAATCCCATTCATTCAGACAGACTCAACAGTCAAGGACAGTGTGTGTGTTCCTGATAGGGAGAGAGTCCAAGGCTCATCCCATTTCTTTCCCAGCTCTGACACCACCTTAATGTCCTCATAAGAAAAGCTGATGGAGAAATACAGAAATATCCTAAAGTGACTTCTCATTAACTGCTGATTATTAATAACTTATCCTTCAATTGAAACTTAACTGAGCTTCACTATTTGGTCAGTCGCCTGTTTCTGGCTGATTCCTATTGATGTAATAACCCTTCATGAATACATGTGAGTGATTATACTGAACATTAAACGGCTTCTTATCTCTGTGCGAGAACAAAATGACATTTTGACCTTTCATTGCTGTGAATGTAACTGGAATTAAACTGAAAATGGCTGGGTTTCACTAAAATCTAGCGTGCAGACTTAGTTACACGACTGGCCTGGCCCTGTGCTGTAGACTCAATGGAACGGAGACAAATGTAGTTATTTTAGATCTACCTGTAGTGGTGGAAAAACACTATTTATTATCCAGGAAAAAAGAAATATCCTTCATCAGCTTTTGTGGATCATTTCAGTGGAAATGTGCTCTCCCAGGCTCAAAGAGCATCAGCCCACTGGAAGCAAAGTTGTGAGACCAGCCAGTCCAGCAGAAAGAAACCCTCCGACCCTCCCACTTCACCAACTGTCAGAATGAACATGGTTCAGTCCTGGATGTGATCAACAGCAGCAACAACAGCAGAATCCAACTCCTGTCATCACTTGCAAACTCGCTGGTGTCTCAGCAGGTGGGATGACTGAGTGAATCCCTTCCCTCACACAGAGCAGGCGAACGGCCTCTCCCCAGTGTGAACTCGCTGGTGTGTCAGCAGATGAGATGAATCAATAAATTTCTTCCCACAGTCAGAGCAGATGAACGGCCTCTCTCCAGTATGAGCTCGCCGGTGTCTCAGCATGTTTGATCGCAGAGTGAATCCCTTCCCACACACAGGGCAGGTGAATGGCCTCACCCCCAGTGTGAGCCCGCTGGTGGTTCCACAGGGTGAAAACATCCCTGAATCCTTTCGCAAAAGCAGAGCAGCCAAAGGGCCTCTCTCCTGTGTGAACCCGCTTGTGTATCAGTAAGTTTGATGGCTGCGTAAATCCCTTCCCGCACTCCGAGTAAGTGAAAGGTCTCTCCCCGGTGTGAACTCGCTGGTGAATCTGCAGGTTGATGAACTGAGTGAATCCTTTCCCACACATGGAGCAGATAAAAGGTCTCTCTCTGGTGCGGACTCGCTTGTGTGTTAGCAGGTTTGATGATTCAGTGAATCCCTTTCCACACTCAGGGTAGGTGAATGGCCTCTCCCCAGTGTGAACTCGCTGATGTCTCAGCAGGCTGGAAGACTGAGTAAATCTCTTCCCACGTTCAGAGCAGGTGAACGGTTTCTCCCCGGTGTGAATTACCTGGTGTTTCAGCTGGCTGGATAACTGAGTGAATTCCTTCCCACACTCTGTGCATTTGTACGGCCTCTCTCCAGTGTGAACTCGCTGGTGCATCCGCAGGATGTTTAACTCAGTGAATCCATTTCCAGACTGAGGGCAGGTGAACGGTCTCTCCCTGGTGTGACTGCGCCGATGGGTTTCCAGTGCAGATGGGAACTGGAATCCCCACCCTCAGTCTCCACATTTCCACGGCTTCTTCATGGTGCGGATGTCCTTGTGACTCTTTGATTTGATTCATTATTGTCACATGTATTAGTATGCAATGGAAAGTATTGTTTCTTGCGCGCTATACAGACAAAGCATACTATACACAGAGAAGGAAAGGAGAGGATGTAGAATGTAGTGTTAGTTATAGCTAAGGTGCAGAAAAAGATCTCCAGGTTTGACGATCAGTTGAAGCCTCATCCACACACAGAACACGGGTACAATCTCTCCCCGCTGTGAATGCTGTGATGTATTTTCAGGCTGTGTAACAGGTTAAAGCTCTTTCCACACTCAGTGCACTGGAACACTCTCACTCGGGTGTGTGTGTGTCGCAGTGCTTTTCAAGTCACACCAACGATTAAAGTCTTTTGAAGCAGACAGAACAGAGAAACATTTCATAGAATCATAGAAACCCTACAGTGCAGAAGGAGGCCATTCGGCCCATCGAGTCTGCACCGACCACAATCCCACCCAGGCCCTACCCCCACATATTTACCCACTAATCCCTCTAACATACGCATTTTAGGATTCTAAGGGGCAATTTTTAACCTGGCCAATCAACCTAACCCGCACATCTTTGGACTGTGGGAGGAAACCAGAGCACCCGGAGGAAACCCACGCAGACACGAGGAGAACATGCAAACTCCACACAGACAGTGACCCGAGCCGGGAATCGAACCCAGGACCCTGGAGCTGTGAAGCAGCAGTGCTAACCACTGCGCTACCGTGCCGCCCTTCTAGATTCAAAGGCCGATGATATTCAGGTCCCAATGAATTAAGAGACTCTGTCAGATGTTGGCTTTCGTCTGTCAATCCTCGCCTTCTGATATCCTGTAAAAGAAGTTTACAAAATACATCAGTGTCAGCACTGGATAGAAATTCAAAACAGACAATTCTAGTTTTGATGGAACATTCTTTCCTCTCTCATTCCCCAAAAATCATAAATCTCCATCCCACTCATTCTCCCTCCATTCTCACTCTGCTGTATCTAATATTCACCCTCCCAATTCTCCTGAAGGGACCAATTCTTGCTGACCAATAGATCCATGCTCACTGATTTTATATATGTTTATTGGACTAAAAACCGATGTAATACACAGTACTGTGTTACTGGATACATGGGGGATGTGCGGAAGAACTTGATTTCAGCAGCATGTGGAAGTGGAGGTAGATGGCACCAGAAGGAAATAAACTGACAAATTTACTTGCAACGGGGATATGGAGGGGGGACTGGGACTGACTGAATGTAACCAGTACTTAAAAATTATAAGGGTCGAGAAAGGGTAAACAGAACTGACATGTTTCCCATAGCAGAAGGTGCGATTACCAGGGAGCGTAGGTTTAACACAGAAAATGACAGAGCTCAAGAGTCTGATGAAGGGTCAACCAGACTTTAACGTTGGTTCTATTCTCTCGCCACAGATGCTGTCAGACCTGCTGAGATTTTCCAGCATTTTCACTGTTTTTTTGTTCAGATTGCAGCATCTGCAGTATTTTGCTTTTCACATAGATTTAAAGTGACTGGTGGACAGTTTACAGGGGACAGGAGGAAAAACCTTTTCTCCCAGGTCGGCATCTCAAATTCAGCCCAAGGTGAGATGAAGCTGAAACGAGAGTCGGCATGGACTCGAGTTACTGAATGAACTCCTTCTGTGCTGTAATGACTCTGACTGGAAACATACAGCATAGCTACAGTATTATATTACTAAACTAGAAATAATCATAAATGTATTTCATTACAGAACTACAAATAATATATCTAATCTGTATCATATAATAACACTAGATATATCTCTGTCCTATATTAATTTACTGTCCCCTTAAATGTCAGCCATCTCCTGGGGAAACCAGCCCTTTAATTTAATAACATTCGGAAAGAGATCATCATTTTAGCCAGACAAATCAATGTGTCAAGCTGAGGGAGCAAAGGATGTCAATGCATTTAAAATAGAGAGAGAGACCTGGGCCAACCTTTCCAGAGTCTGCAGCCTCCCTGGATTCACTTATTTTCCTTCAGTAGCTGCAAGTCCCCAATTTCCCCCCAGAATGAGAAAAGAAATGGAAAGGGGGAGAAAAGAAAGTGTTTTACTCACAGATGTTGCCCTCTTTTTAGGTCAAACCAAATAAACAAACTCAGATTAAGTCAGGACAGATTTTGGAGACAGGAAGAGGTTTCAATCTTCATTCACACAAAGCCCGCGCTCTGATTGGCTGGAGGACCACAGTCCTTCCGGTCCTCCAACTCTTCGCATTGGTCAACACCTCAGCCTGAAGGTCAGACTTTGGGCTCGACCCCACATATGCGCCGCTTCCCCTCCCCATGCTCAGTCCCTGGTCACCTCCCGCGCGGCAGATAGAGCGGTTTCCCAGCGCGGGGGAGTGAGAGAGCTGCGGCCGCCATTACGCATCTGGAGCCCTGTCTCCAAACTTCTGAGACTGGGATGGCAAGTGGGAGTTGGGGGGGGGGGGGGGGGGGGGGGAAGGGGGTGCGCAGTGACCCCACCTTGACGCTAAGTACATGTGGGGAGTCATTGGATTGGGTTGGGATGTCCCCTTAGCAAAACAGTTTATTAACTTCTGGTGGAACGATTTAGCCTCCCAACTCCTGGGAATTAGTCCTTAAATTGACAAATGCCCCTTCCAACACGCCCTTCCCCCAACTTCCTCTCCGCCTTCTCACTTCCCCGTCCACCTCACCCCGTCACCCTTCCCCATCTCCTCCTACCTTCCCCCCTCCATCCCTCTCACCATCTCCCCCCTCTCTTTACCTGTCCCCCTTCTCCCGACACCCCTCCCCCTCGGACCACCCCTCCATCCACCAACCTCCCACTGCTTCCCATTCCACCCCACCCTCCCCTCAACTTCCACCCCCACCTTCCCCGTCCCTTTCCACCCACCACCCTCCCCACCCTCTCTCCTTGGAGAGAACATTCTTAATTAACCTATGGAGGCAAGATAGGAATTTTCATTCTAAAGTTCCTATCTGACCTCTGTCGGTTTATTATTAAAACTTCACCCAAAGTCTTGTTTGTAATCTGGAAACTGTTTGTTCCTCAAACAAGTAAACAACCTTGCTGATATGAGAACCTTGATGTGGAGCATTTGACTAACCTGTTTTCACAGTATACATCAGTAGTTCCTAAACTTTTTCCACTGGGTCGCACTTTCGGAACAAAAATTTGCTTGCGCCACACCGAATTCTTTATTGATAAGAAATACATTCATAGAACATAGAACATAGAACAGTACAGCACAGAACAGGCCCTTCGGCCCACGATGTTGTGCCGAGCTTTATCTGAAACCAAGATCAAGCTATCCCACTCCCTATCATCCTGGTGTGCTCCATGTGCCTATCCAATAACCGCTTAAATGTTTCTAAAGTGTCTGACTCCACTATCACTGCAGGCAGTCCATTCCACACCCCAACCACTCTCTGCGTAAAGAACCTACCTCTGATATCCGTCCTGTATCTCCCACCACGAACCCTATAGTTATGCCCCCTTGTAATAGCTCCATCCACCCGAGGAAATAGTCTTTGAACGTTCACTCTATCTATCCCCTTCATCATTTTATACACCTCTATTAAGTCTCCCCTCAGCCTCCTCTGCTCCAGAGAGAACAGCCCTAGCTCCCTCAACCTTTCCTCATATGACCTACCCTCCAAACCAGGCAGCATCCTGGTAAATCTCCTCTGCACTCTTTCCAGCGCTTCCACATCCTTCTTATAGTGAGGTGACCAGAACTGCACACAATATTCCAAATGTGGTCTCACCAAGGTCCTGTACAGTTGCAGCATAACCCCACGGCTCTTAAACTCCAACCCCCTGTTAATAAAAGCTAACACACTATAGGCCTTCTTCACAGCTCTATCCACTTGACTGGCAACCTTTAGAGATCTGTGGATATGGACCCCAAGATCTCTCTGTTCCTCCACAGTCTTCAGAACCCTACCTTTGACCCTGTAATCCACATTTAAATTTGTCCTACCAAAATGAATCACCTCACATTTATCAGGGTTAAACTCCATTTGCCATTTTTCAGCCCAGCTTTGCATCCTATCTATGTCTCTTTGCAGCCTACAACAGCCCTCCACCTCATCCACTACTCCACCAATCTTGGTGTCATCAGCAAATTTACTGATCCACCCTTCAGCCCCCTCCTCTAAGTCATTAATAAAAATCACAAAGAGCAGAGGACCAAGCACTGATCCCTGCGGCACACCGCTAGCAACCTGCCTCCAATCCGAAAATTTTCCATCCACCACCACCCTCTGTCTTCGGTCAGACAGCCAGTTACCTATCCAATCGGCCAACTTTCCCTCTATCCCACACCTCCTCACTTTCATCATAAGCCGACCATGGGGGACCTTATCAAACGCCTTACTAAAATCCATGTATATGACATCAACTGCCCTACCTTCATCAACACACTTAGTTACCTCCTCAAAAAATTCTATCAAATTTGTGAGGCACGACTTGCCCTTCACGAATCCGTGCTGACTATCTCGGATTAATCCGCATCTTTCTAAATGGTCGTAAATCCCATCCCTAAGGACCCTTTCCATCAATTTACCAACCACCGAAGTAAGACTAACCGGTCTATAATTACCAGGGTCATTTCTATTCCCTTTCTTAAACAGAGGAACAACATTCGCCATTCTCCAGTCCTCTGGCACCATCCCCGTGGACAGCGAGGACCCAAAGATCAGCGCCAAAGGCTCTGCAATCTCATCCCTTGCCTCCCACAGAATCCTAGGATACATTTCATCAGGCCCAGGGGACTTATCGACCTTCAGTTTATTCAAAACTGCCAAGACATCCTCCCTCCGAACATCTATTTCCTCCAGCCTATTTGCCTGTAACACCTTCTCTTCCTCAAAAACATGGCCCCTCTCCTTGGTGAACACTGAAGAAAAGTATTCATTCATCACCTCGCCTATCTCTACTGACTCCATACACAAGTTCCCACTACTGTCCTTGACCGGCCCTAACCTCACCCTGGTCATTCTTTTATTCCTCACATAAGAGTAAAAAACAAAATTCAAAAACAAAAAAAACAACTCCTCGCAGTGCTTGATTCATAACATAGAACACAACTACTTTATAATATCATGGGACATTCAGAAAGTATAAAACAATGCTTGTTTAAACCATGTTTAAATGTTTCTTTGATTGTCCTTGAATCTTCCCGCCACACTTGCCATCCTCTCTCGCCGTACCAGTGTGGCGCGCCACATCCTTTGGGAACACTGGTCTACATTAACGATTTGGAGGAAGGAACTGAAGGCACCGTTTATAAGTTTGTAGATGATACAAAGATATGGAGAGGGACAGGTAGTATTGAGGAAACAGGAAGGCTGCAGAAGGGCTTGGACAGGTTAGGAGAGTGGGCAAAGAATTGGCAGGTCGAATACAATGTGGAAAAGTGTGAGGTTATGCATTTTGGAAGGAGGGATGGAGGCATAGACTATTTTCTAAATGGGAAAATGCTCAGGAAATCAGAAAGACAAAGGGAGTCATTGTTCAAGATTCTCTTAAGGCTAACATTCAGTCAGCAGTTAGGATCGCAAATGCAATGTTAGCATTCATGTTGAGAGGGCTAGAATACAAGAGCAGGGATGTACCTCTGAGACTGTATAAGGCTCTGGTCAGACCCCATTTGGAGTATTGTGAGCGGTTTGGACACCATATCTAAGGAAGGATGTGCTGGCCTTGGAAAGGATCCAGGGGAAGTTCACAAGAATGATCCCTGGAATGAAGAGCTTGTCGTATGAAGAACGGTTGAGGACTCTGGGTCTGTACTCGTTGGAGTTTAGAAGGATGAGGGAGGATCTTATTGAAACTTACAGAATACTGCGAGGCCTGGATAGGGTGGACGTGGAAAGGATGTTTCCAAAAGTAGGAAAAACTAGAACCAGAGGGCACAACCTCAGGCGAAAGGATCGTCCCTTTAAAACAGAGATGAGGAGGAATTTCTTGAGCCAGAGAGTGGTGATCCTGTGGAACTCTTCACTGCAGAAAGCTGTGGAGGTCAGGTCATTGAGGGATAGATAGGTTCTTGATTGATAAGGGGATCAGGGGTTATGGGGAAAAAGCAGGAGAATGGGGAATGAGAAAAAAAATCAGCCATGATTGAATGGTGGAGAAGACTCGATGGGCCGAGTGGCCTAAGTCTGCTCCTATGTCTTATGGTCTTATGTGATTTTACTCTAATGCAGGAGTATTACGTCTATCACCCCTTTTACTAAATCTATTAATTCACTCTGACATTTCCCCCCTTTTGTTCATTGGCCTTGTCCAAGGTAGCCAACTTCCTTTCCCTTTACAATCTTCTTCTCACAACTAATTTTTAGATATAATTGAAGCGGTATAATTGGATATAAAAGCAGTGATAACATATAATTGCTGTATAAATTGCATAGATTCAAAAAGATTCTCAAGCTGTCCCTTAACCTGCTCCATCTTGTAATAATTCTTATTCAGTATTATTTCTCCCTCGCCTTTATTTGTCCCAATCCAAAATCCTTTTTACTTTAATTTGTTCTTCCAGTCAGTTTCTCTGGAGTTTGAGTCAGTGCCTTGATCATTTCAAAATGATTTCTTACTCTTCAGGCCACATTAACCATTTCATGTCACGCTGTTAGTCAAGCAGCTGAGAAAGTCCTATTTGAATCATAGAATCATTGCAGTGCAAAAGGAGGCCATTTGGCCCATCGAGTCTGCACAGACCACAATCCCATCCAGGGGCTATCTGCATAACAACACTTATTTCCCCTGCTCGTCTCCCTGACACTAAGAGGCAATTTACGATGGCCAATCAACTTAACCTGCATATCTTTGGAGTGTAGGAGTAAACCGGAGCACCCGGAGGAAACCACGGCGAGGATGTCTGTGTGGAGTTTGTACAATCACCCGAGGCCGGAATAGACACGGGTCCCTGGCACTGTGAGGCAGCCATTGTGCCACCATGCCACCCTTCATTCTTCAGTACAGCTGCACCATGTACTCTTGGATGTTAGTTCATTCCCAATTTACAAACCACTTCTGCAATCACACATAAGTGTTCCAATTCCATCTTCAATCCTCTGTTGGAGCCTCACCTTAAAATGCCATGTTCACACATTTCCCTACCTATTAAATGTTGTCTCTCATGTTGTTATTTATCAGAGAGTGTTCTTTTGTCCTGCTTGTTGGCATCTCTCTGCCCTCCCCGACTTGCGCCCCCCCCGACTTGCGCCCCCCCGACTTGCGCCCCCCCCCGACTTGCGCCCCCCCGACTTGCGCCCCCCCCGACTTGCGCCCCCCCGACTTGCGCCCCCCCCGACTTGCGCCCCCCCGACTTGCGCCCCCCCGACTTGCGCCCCCCCCCGACTTGCGCCCCCCCTGACTTGCGCCCCCCCCGACTTGCGCCCCCCCTGACTTGCGCCCCCCCTGACTTGCGCCCTCCCCGACTTGCGCCCCCCCTGACTTGCGCCCTCCCCGACTTGCGCCCCCCCCGACTTGCGCCCCCCTGACGTGCGCCCCCCGACTTGCGCCCCCCCCGACTTGCGCCCCCCCGACTTGCGCCCCCCCGACTTGCGCCCCCCCCGACTTGCGCCCCCCCGACTTGCGCCCCCCCCGACTTGCGCCCCCCGACTTGCGCCGCCCCCGACCTGCCCCCCCCCGACCTGCGCCCCCCCCGACCTGCGCCCCCCCCGACCTGCGCCCCCCCCCCCGACTTGCGCCCCCCCCGCTTCCCATCTCCAGCTGTTCCCCCCAACTCCTTTCCCACAGACCCAAAACCCGCTGCTGAATCTCCCTCTTCCTCCCCTTACTGCCAATGCCCTATAGATTCCTCTCTCGGCTCAATCCCCCCCGAACCCCTCTCCTGAACCCACTCCCAATCCTTTTAAACCCGCCACCCTCAGTCTCTCACCCCCAAATTCCCCTCCCCCCCGCCTCCAGCCTCCCCCCAAAACCCCTCCTTAAATCCCCACTCCAGAAACCCACTCTAAATCCCTCCACGTACACACCTCTCATCTCACTCGGCCCCCTTCCCCGATCCTCTCTGCCCCTCCCCCCGAGCCTCTCTGCCCAATCTTCTCCAATCCCACTCTAATCACCCCCCCCACTCACTCTCTCTCAGGAACTCACCGCCAAAGCCCTCTGAGCCCCTCCCAATCCTTCTCAACCCGCTGCCCTCAATCTCCACTAATTCCCCCCCCCAAAACTCCTCTTTCCCCCACCTGATTCCCCCTGTCCCTCTGCCCGATCTCCTTTAATCCGACTCTGTAAGCACCCCCTCCCCCCGCTCAATCTCTCTGACACCCACTGCCAATTTGACTCTCAGCCCCCTGAATCCTCCAAGTTCCTGCCCCAAATCCTCAGCTCCCCCCCCAAAGGCTCCCTTTGCCCCCCCTGCCAAAATCAAGCCACCCAATCCTTCCTCAGTCCTCCCCACCCCTGAATCCCTCTGAGTCACCCCCCCCGCTCCGAATCGCTCGACACCCCCCCAATTCTAACCCTGATGCAAGGCCCCACCCTAAATCCCTCTCTGAATTTCCCCCCTCCCAAATCCCTATAAATCCACCCCGCCCTCAATCCCTTTCCCTCCACCCCGACTCGCCCCCCCCGCTAACTCCCTCTGACTCCCTACCCCATCCAGACCCTCCCCAAAGTCTAAGCCCCTGAGATTCCTCTAGAATGCCCCCTGAATGTCTCCCGAGATCACCCCCACCCTCGCCACATTCCTCTGCCCCCGAATCCTGCTCCCTCTCCAATCCCACCCCTTCAATCTGTCTGAGCACCAAACCATGTCTTTTAATCCCCGTAAACCCCCCAATCCCTCCTGTATCCCTCAGACCCCCAGAAATCCCCCTCTAAGCCCCCCCTTCCCGAATCCCCCTCAATTCCCCCCGATTCCCTCCCTCTCAGCCCCGCTAAATCCCAAAGTCCCCATGAGACCCTTAAATCCCCGAATCCCTCTAATTCCCGACCACAATCCCTGAGTCTCCCCCTACATCCCTCTCCACTCTCCCCCTTTAATCCCCCTCAATTCCCCCCCCCCCCCCCACTCCAGCCAAATCTGTCGTCCCTCCTCACAATCCCTCTAAATCTCCCGATCCTTCCCTCTGAGCCCCGTATCCCTCTAAGTTCCCCTCTTTCCCCCCCCCCCCCCCCCCCGCCCCTCTCAACCTGGCAAATTCCCACTCCCTCCCTGTGAACAGCCTCTGGACTGACAGATCCCCCCCCTTTCTAATTAGTACCCCCCCTCCCACCGCGCGTCCATCCCCGTCCACCACCCCCCTGTAAACAGCTCCTGGTGGAGTTGGATGTGGAAACTCTGCCCATTTTAAACATTAACGTTCAAATGACTAATTCCCTTGACACTGAGCAGCCTGTGTTATAACATCCCCCACCCCCATCCTGTACAACAGACCCCCTGTCTGATTCCCCCTCCCCCCTCCTCCATTTCCCCCTTTCTCTGATAACCCCTGACTCTGGTCAGCCTGTGTTATAATATTGCCCCCACTTGTACAACAGCCTCCCCCACCGGCCCCTTCCCTCTCTGTCTAATAGCCCCTGGCTCTGAACAAGCCCCTGTATTACACACTCCCCCCTTTCAGCAGTGCTGGATCCCTCTGAATTGCCCCCGATTCCCTCCCTCTGCGTTCCTGGGCCTTTGCTGCTTGTGAACAGCAAACCCGTGATCTGGCCCGTCCCCCACGAGAGAGCAGAGAGAGAGATATAAGAGACAGAGAAGCAGAGATATAGAGATGGAGATAGAGAGAATGCTGCTGTAATTCAGACAGAATGATTCACAGAGAGGGGGAAGCAGATAGAGAGAGGGAAGCGATAGAGAGAGAGATAAGAGACAAATAAAAGCAGAGTTAAAGTTAACATTTTATTTGTTAATCACAAGTAGGCTTACATTAACACTGCAATGAAGTTATTGTGAAAAGATATAGAGATGGGGAGTGAGAGAGAATGCTGCTGTACTTCAGACAGAATGAGTTACAGAGAGGGAGCAGAGATAGACAGAGGGGGGAGCAGAGATAGAGAGAGAGACGGAGAGGAGGCTGCTGTGATTGAGATAAAATGATCCACAGAGAGAGAGATGTCCAGAGAGGCTGAGATACAAAGTGAGATGTCGAGATAAATAGAAAGTGGGGCTTTGGCAAGACAGAGTGACAAAGTTTCAGAGAGAGTGAAAGATAGAGAGAAGGAGAGAAAAAGGGAAAGATGCTGCCATTGTGAGAGGCTGAGGTATAAAGGATGGGGAGAGACAGGGATTGGAAAGATGTGGAGAAACAGTTCTGAGGATGGGGGAGTTGCACAGACAGAGCTTCAGGGAGAGGGATTGAAATCTGTGGGATTACATTGGAGCAGGGATCACTGGGAATACCCCCCTCCCCCTGACACACAGACCACTAACCCTCCGTGTAAAAGCCCCACCAGTCTATCTGTGAATAAAAATGAACGACAAAGACACGGGGACTTTTATTAATATTTTTCTCTCTGGTTATAGCTCTTGTCCGAGGATTCCTCACGGCAAAACTATTCGCTCTCTGCATCGCCAAAGTTTCCAAAGGAATTCTCCTTGGAAGAGAGAAAGAGAAAATAAAGTGAAATTTGATTAAACACAAAACAAAAGCTGATTAAAAACAATAAAAGGCACAGCAAGATCCCAGGACTTGCTGAAATTCACAATCTCACTGGGGGGGGGGTGGGGGAAACATTCATTTTCACCTCCTCATTATTAAACCCTGACAAAATGGGAACACGTTTCAAATGAAATGAACTTCCAACTGCCTCCTGACTGTCCCGATATTGAATTTATTAAACACGTCAAAGTATTCTGGGGGCTTTACTCCAGAGACAGGCCAGTGAATAAACACAGGAGGCCCCAATGAAGTTCCCACTTCTATCAGTCACCTCTCCCCCCCCCCTCTGTTTCTCCCTCTCCGTCTCCTACACACTTCCCCCAGATCTATATCTGTCCAATACCCCGTCTCTGGATAACCTGTCCTGATCTCTGCTCTGTTTCTCTCTCTCGAGGTGAATCTGGATTGAAATGCTCTCTCTAAGTTTCTGTCTGACCGTTTAAAATGAAACTCACAATCAAGGGAAATGAGAGGGGGGCGGGTGCAGGAAAATCCACAATCCCACCCTGAAGCGGCTGCTTCACATTTTATTGAACCATTGAATTCAGCCACTTAAACCCTGTTGGGGAATTAAGCGAATGCAAAAGTGCTGCTGAGATTTATAGAACAGTATAGCACAGAACAGGCCCTTCGGCCCACGATGTTGTGCCGAGCTTTTTCTGAAACCAAGATCAAGCTATCCCACTCCCTATCATCCTGGTGTGCTCCATGTGCCTATCCAATAACCGCTTAAATGTTCCTAAAGTGTCTGACTCCACTATCACTGCAGGCAGTCCATTCCACACCCCAACCACTCTCTGCGTAAAGAACCTACCTCTGATATCCTTCCTGTATCTCCCACCACGAACCCTATAATTATGCCCCCTTGTAATAGCTCCATTCACCCGAGGAAATAGTCTTTGAACGTTCAATCTATCTCTCCCCTTCATTTTATAAACCTCTATTAAGTCTCCCCTCAGCCTCCTCCGCTCCAGAGAGAACAGCCTGAGCTCCCTCAACCTTTCCTCATAAGACCTACCCTCCAAACCAGGCAGCATCCTGGTAAATCTCCTATGCACTCTTTCCAGCGCTTCCACATCCTTCCTATAGTGAGGCCATGAAGTGCGGCCTAGTCACAGAGGCTGCATTATTCCTCAGGTAGAAAGAACAAACCCCCCTCTCTCCCACCCCCCAGTTAAACAGAACAATCTTCTCCATCCGCACCCACAAATCCCAGCGCCC
Source organism: Mustelus asterias (assembly GCF_964213995.1). Lineage (NCBI taxonomy): Eukaryota > Metazoa > Chordata > Chondrichthyes > Carcharhiniformes > Triakidae > Mustelus > Mustelus asterias. Next base: position 524 of record NW_027591038.1, on the reverse strand, counting down.
TGTCTAAACACACAAGCAGGACTCTGGGATTGAGAACAAAGCCTTTCCCCCAGGCTCAGGAATTTGAATTTCAGCTCCCTCTCCCTCCCGAGTGCTTCACAGTGAGAGGGAGAGAGAGAGACTGGGAATGCTGCAATCAGGATCCCACAGGGAGTCCCACACTGCAGGAGGACACCTCCCCCGCCCCCCCCAGAGCCTCTGTCTCTATCCCCCACCCCCCTCCACTGAGCCCCCCACACTCCCCACCCATTCTCTGTTCCTCTCTCTCTACCCCACCCTCCTTCCTCTCCATCTTTTCATGTTTAAAGTGTGGGGTGCTGTCACAGTGCAGGGAATATGGGGCGGGGAGGAGGGCACAGCAAGATCCCACACACAGTCTGAGCAGGGCCAGATACAAAGTGATTTTTAAGTGAGGATTGGGCTAAAGTGAGTGGGCAATGAGGGAACCACACTTCTCCCTCTCTCTCTCTCCCTCGCTCCCCACCCACCCTCCATCTCTCCCCCACCCCAAATAAAAATAATGA
>NW_027591037.1:42500-122500 GCF_964213995.1 Mustelus asterias | reverse complement strand
CAATAATCCCCCTGCACTGAAAACATTCCCACTCTGATTCAGTGTGTGTGTGTCAGTGTGTGTGTCAATCTGCTTTTTGACCTGTGCTTTGCTTGTGTGGACATGATGCTGAATGGACTTGAATGGAAATGCTGGACTCCTCGCTGTGATATGTTGTGTGTCTTATTGTTAAAATGGCCGTGTCTCTTTTTCTCTCTCTTTTTAACCAATTTTTATCTCTTTTTCTCCTGAGGAATTTTGAAAACTGGGGATGTGTCGAGGATCCAAAGGACGGGAATGTTTGTGACCAGGATGAAGGAGAGGAGCTTCTTCCAGAGGGAGGGCTGACTGAGGCCTGTTGCTCAGGCTTCACCCTGAGTGAGTTGTGTCTGTTTATTAACCTGATCCAGATTTAATGTTTCATATCAGAGGGAGCGAGATCTGAATGAGAGTGGAATAGAGAGAGAGAGAGAAACACACAGGGAGGGAACTGTCTCATAGAATCATAGAAACCCTACAGTACAGAAAGAGGCCATTCGGCCCATCGAGTCTGCACCGACCACAATCTCACCCAGGCCCTACCCCCATATCCCTACATATTTACCCACTAGTCCCTCTAACCTAGGCATCTCAGGACACTAAGGGCAATGTTTAGCATGGCCAATCAACCTAACCCGCACATCTTTGGACTGTGGGAGGAAACCGGAGCACCCGGAGGAAACCCATGCAGACACGAGGAGAATGTGCAAACTCCACACAGACAGTGACCCAAGCCGGGAATCGAACCCAGGTCCCTGGAGCTGTGAAGCAGCAGTGCTAACCACTGTGCTACCGTGCCACCCTAACTCTTTAGTCTCTGCTTTACAACTGACTTGTTGTGTTTGGGTGTTACTGAGAGATTGTGTAACTGAGAGGAGATCCTGGGTTTTTGCTGTGCTATTTAATTTAAATATTTTCTTGTATTTTAATTATTTTCTCTCTCTTTCCCCAAGAATTAATATTTAGATTTTACTGAGAGATTGTGTAACTGAGAAGGGGGAATCCTGGCCTCTTGTGCTATTTAATTTAAAGAATTCTTGTATTTTAATTAATTATTTTCTCTGTTCCCCAGGGATTTGAATTTTGAAGACTGCAACATGACTCGGAATCCTTGGACAAGGGGCTTTTCTCCAGAGGAGGATGGATGGACTGAGGCCTGTTCTATAGGCCGCATGTGAGTTGTTGTCTCTTTATTATCCTGATCCAGGTTTAATTTTAATCTCGCTTCCTCGGACGAACCAGTTCTGGTTCGATTGTGGGGTGGGCTGGAGTTTAAAACCCTGGGGTTAAAATATCCCGGCTTTGCAATTAGTCACAAACAGGTTAACCCTTTGCTGGGTGGCAAAGAGTGAATTAAATATCTGTAATATGAAACTGTCTAAAAGTTAGTTTTAAATCCAAGATAACAGGGATGGGAGACAGAGCGCTGTTCCTAATTGTTGAATAAAATTCATAGAGGCCTTTATAATTCAGTTTTCAGATGTTCAGACTTTCATTGTGTCCTCTCTGCAGCTTTTCCCCCATTCTGTCTATTTCTCTCTCTCTTTCTCTCCCTGTCCTTCCTCTATCTGTCTCTCTTTTTTATTCCCTCCCTCTCCCTCCCTCTTTTTCGCAGGAAGTCATATTTTGTTGGACAATCTCTCAGTAAAATCTGAGAAAGGGGAATCCTGGGCTCTTGTGCGATTTAATTTAAACATTTTCTGGTATTTTAATATATTTCTCTCTCTTTTACACAAGAATTAATATTTAGATTTTACTGAGAGATTGTGTAACTGAGAAAGGGGAATCCTGGGCTCTTGTGGATTCAATTTAAACATTTTCTTGTATTTAAATTAATTATATTCTATCTCTTCCCAAGGAATTCATATTTAGTTAGACAATCTCTCAGTGAAATCTTAGAAGGGGGAATCCTGGGCTCTTGTGCTATTTAATTTAAACATTTTCTTGTACTTTAATTAATTATTTTCTCTTCTCCCCAGGAATTTGAATTTTGAAGACTGCAACATGACTCGGGATCCTTGGACAAGGGGCTTTTCTCCAGAGGAGGATGGATGGACTGAGGCCTGTTCTATAGGCTGCAAGTGAGTTGTCGTCTCTTTATTACCCTGATCCAGGTTTAAATTTAATCTCGCTTCCTCGGATGAACCAGTTCTGGTTCGATTGTGGGATGTGTGGGGGGCTGGAGTTTAAAATGCTGGGGTTAAAATATCCCGGCTTTGCAATTAGTCACAAACAGGTTAACCCTTTGGTGGGTGGCAGAGTAAATTATGTATGAAACTGTCTATAAGTTTGTTTTAAATCTAAAATAACAGGGGTCGGAGACAGAGCAATGAACCTAATTGTTGAATAAAATTCACAGAGGCCTTTACAATTCAGTTTACAGATGTTCAGATTTTCATTTCATCCTCTCCACAGCTTTTCCCCCATTCTGTCTATTTCTCTCTGCTTTTCTCTCCATTTCCTTCCTCAATCTGCCTCTCTTTATTCTCTCTCTCTCCCTCTTTTTCCCAGGAATTAATATTTAGTTGGACAATCTCTCAGTAAAACCTGGAAAGGGGCAATCCTGGGATTTTGTGCTGTGTGATTTTCATTCTGGGTGTCCCGGGGGGTTTGATTTCACTGTCTCAGCCCCTCTCTGCCTCACTCTCTCTCTGTATAAACTTTTCCCAAATTACAAAACACTCAACACAGCTGACTGCAGCTTGTGGGATCTTGCTGGGGATTTTGTTTTAAAAAGGGTGTTTTCTCAGAGGCAGTTTAAACCTTTCAGGGGACTGTGGGGAAGTCTCCAGACTTGGGACAACACACACACAGGGTTGGGGGCTGGGGGTGGCGGGCGGGGGGGAGGTGGGCAGTCAGGTATACTGGTATTCTGGGAGACTGATATTCCCAACAAGGGCCAGAGGTCTCAGTGCTGAAACATATTAAACTGTTCAAACAGAGGCAGGCAGAAAGCCATGAGGCTTCAGAGCTCCCTGGAGATGCAAAGGTAACTCCCATTGCCAAAAAGTAGCCACATGTGAAGTGGAAACACCTTCCCTCAGCTTGTTACACACTGACCTTTCCACAAACCCAACATGTTTACAAACACTCGCTGCAGTTTCTGCAAACTTTGTATCAAACTGCCTCCCATTCTGCTCAATACTGACCCCCTCTCAACCTGGCACTGAACTAGTGTCTGAATTGAGACAGAGACACACAGACAGAGTTTTTAAAGTTGAAAGTTTTAAAGTTTATATATTAGTGTCACAAGTAAGGCTTACATTAACACTGCAATGAAGTTACTGAGAGAGACAGAGAGAGGCAGAGACACACAGAGACAGAGACATAGATAAAGAGACAGAAAGAGACAGAGAGATAAAGAGACAGAGAGGATGTTTAAAGTTTGTTTATTCCTGTCACAAGTAAGGCTCACATTAACGCTGCAGTTACTGAGAGAGACAGAAAGAGAGAGTTTTTAAAGTTGAAAGATTTAAAGTTTATTTATTAGTGTCACAAGGCTTACATTAACACTGCAATGAAGTTAGTGAGAAAGACAGAGATAGAGGGAGCATCCAGAGTGGGTTCAGTAACACATTTATTGATCAGATATCTCTCTCTGTGACCCTTTAGCGATGAGATATTCAGCCAGGATGGTTTCACTGACCCTCTTCAGCAGGCAGATATTCCCAAATCCAGCCTAGGTCTCAGACACACACACACACCACTCACACATTCCCTCTGCTCTGTCCAGGGAATATTGTAATCCAGGAATTTCTATTTTATATTTACAGGGTGAGGGGGGGGAGAAACTCAACTCAAAAATCCTGCAGTCTCTCCAAGCTGCTTTTAAATTTCAATTCAAACCCTGGGCCACATGGGAAGCTGCAGAGATTGGGAAACTTACCAAACCCAGTTTGTGTGTGAGAGTGTCTGCAGCTTTTGTGTCTTTGAACTTGCGAGGGTGCCAGGGAGAGAATGTCACTGTCTTCACCTCTCTCTCTGCCTCTCTGTATAAAAAAATCACCAAATTAAACCACACTCAATAATGCGACCATACACAATTAATTATCAAATATCTGTCTCTCTCGCTTTATCTCTGTCTCTCCCCGTCTCTCTCTCTCCCTGTTCTCTCTCTCCCTGTCTCTTCTCGAGCAGAAACAGGTGGAGACAGAGAGGCAGGGAGAGAGAGGAAGAGGGAGGGATGGAAACAGCTGGAGTTGTGGGTTAGATGCAGGGGGAGAGACACAGGCTGTTAGAGGGAGGGGGGGTTTCAGTGAGGGACAGGGTCTCCAGTTTAATTCTGAGGGTCCTGAGAGAGGGATTTCACTGTCTCAGCCCCTCTCTGGCTCCCTCACTCTGTATAAACAATTCCCAAATTTAAAAAACGCTCAACACAGCTGACTGCACTTTGTGGGATCTTGCTGTGCACCACAGTGATTTTAGTTTTCAAAAGGGTTACTTTTAAGAGGGAGTTCCGGCCTTTCTGGAGATTTGGGATGATGCAGACACACACACACACACACACACACGCACAGGGTAGTGAGTGGGGAAGGGGGCTCACAGCAGGCGAGAGAGTGGGGGGTGGGGGGAGGACTGTGTCCCATCTGATTCAGGTTCACATTGCTGCTGCTGCTGTGGGATCTTGCTGTGCACACACTGGGCCTGTGGCCTTTGGCTGCACTGCAACAGCGACCGCACTTTTTATTTTCAAACAAAATCTGGCCCAGGGACCGCAAAGTGGGTTCAAGGAAAAAGCTTGAAAAGGGGTCGGGTAAATTCAAGCACTTTAATCGCCGAGGCATCGTAGGCTCTGGAGCAAGTGCTGGGGAATGGGAGGAGGATAGATTGGGATTTGATGGCCAGCATGGAGCTGGTGGGCCGAAGGGCCTGTTTCTGTGCTGTGTGACTCCAGATTCTTTTCTCTCTCTCTTTTCCCAGGAATTTCTATTTGGATGGGGGGTGGGTATAGAATTTCCCTGTCTCTGTCTCTCCAGCGTTCTTACAAATCCCAGCACCCCTCCCCTCTCTCTCTCTCCCCAGACATTCCTGTCCATATTTCATCTTTCAATAAAATGTTTAAGAAAACACCAATGTGAATTGTTGTCAATTTAATTTGGGAAGAGAGAGAGAGAGAGAGAGGAGTGGATCCCATTTCCCACACACTCTCCTGCAGTCCTCACCCACAACATTTATTTAATCTGGCCCTCACCAGGTTGTGTGTGTGGGATCTTGCTGTGCACACAGGTGGGTCTGGCTCCCTATTCCTCGCACTGTGACCGTGAGCAGAACTTTAAACAGGAAAGATGTTGGGGAGGCGGAGGAGGCAGAGAGAGAGACAGAGAAATGGAGGGAGAGCTAAACAGAGAGGGTGTGGGGGGGAGGGGTGTGAGAGGGTCTCAGGAGGGGCAGGGGTAAAGAGACACAGAGTCTGGGGCTGCCCTCCTCCATCGTGGGACTGGCAGTGGGATCTTGCTGTGCAGAATTACCTTCATTGTCATTTGAATCATTCATTCATTGACTAAGGGAGGGTGGGGGTGTGATTGTGGGATTATAAATATTGTTACCACGCTGAGGTGATGTTTCCCTCTGCGCTATTTTGTAACCCCCCCAAAGAGATACACCTTGCCTCGTAATCTTAAGTGTGTGTGAGACAGGAGGAAGCTACTGGTTTTAGACAGATGTGCAGAAGGAGGTCATTCGGCCCATCTAGTCTGTACCGACCACAATCCCAACCAGGCCCTATTCCCATGACCCCACACTTTTAACCTGCTAATCCCCCTGACACTAGGGTCAATTTAACACGGCCAATCCACCGAACCCGCACAGCTTTGTGCTGTCGGAGGAATTGGTAAATTAAAGCAGGATCTGACACTCTCTGTATCAGGAACAACTAACAGGTCTTTAATTTAGACTGGGTGACAACCTTATTAAAACAATGAACAAACTGAATAAACTCCCCAGTAGAATGCTGTTCCAATGACAAGACTCACTCAGGAATAATGAAATAAATCATTACAGAATAGAGTCACTCTCAAATAATATAATACCAGGCGTCTGTTGGAAGTGTGAACTTTCTTCTGCTGCTTGGGTCTGGAATACTTTCTGAGTTGGTTTCTGCTTCTATTTAGATGGTGATGTGATGAAGCTGTATATATTACTGCAGGATTCAGTATCAGACTCTCCCTCCTTCAATCTAAAGAGGCAGCAAGGTCGCTCCCTCCCCGTTATTTCCCCCTGTCCCGGGTTTAAATACCCAGAATTTCCTCACAGTATTCCTGCAATTTGAGTGGCTTGAGGCTGTCACCAACGCTCCAATTTGAATGTAATTGGTTGTGTGTGTTTGAGAGCTTGTTTTAAAATCATTGACCCAATTCAAAGCCTGTTTTGCTCTGCTGGGACTCTGGCTGCTGCTTTGGACACAAATGTTGTAAAGTTGTCTCCTGCAGCCTGCTTTCTGCAGTTTAAAATCCCCAGCACAAAGACACAGGCTTTCTAAAGACACAACGCTGGATGGTTCGTTTTGGTTTTCTCAGCATTTCTTTTCAATATTTACATTTGTCAAACACCAGATGTTTTACCCTAGATGCAACTTCATAACCATATTAGAGAGAGACAGAGAGAAAGAAAGGGAGAGAGAAAGACAGAGAGGGAGAGAAAGAGAGAGAGAGAGAAAGGGAGAGAGAGAGACAGAGACGGGAGAGTGAGGGAAAGCAGGAAAGGGCAGCAAGAGGTCAGGGTTGTGGGGGGGTGCAGTGAGGGGGTGGGGGAAGAGACACAGGATCTGGGGGTCTCTCGTGTGGAGGGAGAGAGAGGGAGACGTGTGGTTCCCTCATTTCCCACTCACTTTACCCCAATCCTCATTTAAAAATCACTTTGTATCTGGCCCTGCTCAGACTGTGTGTGGGATCTTGCTGTGCCCTCATGCTCTCTGTCTCCCCTCCTCCCCTCCCCATATTCCCCGCACCGTGACAGTGCCCCACATTTTAAACATAAAAAGATGGAGGGGAAGGAGGGTGGGGTAGAGAGAGGAACAGAGAAGGGGTGGGGAGTGTCGGGGGCTGAGTGGAGGGGGGTAGGGGGATAGAGACAGAGGCTCTGGGGGTGGGTGGTGTCCTCCTGCAGTGTGGGACTCCCTGTGGGATCCTGATTGCAGCATTCCCAGTCTCTGAGAGAAAGAGAGAGACAGAAAGAGAAAGAGGGGGAAAGACAGAGAGAGAGAGAGAGAGACAGGCAGGGAGAAAGAGAGAGAGAAACAGTGTGAGGGAGAGAGAGAGAAAGACAGAGAAAGATGGAGGGAGAGAGAGAGAGAAAGATGGACGGAGAGAGAGAGAAAGGCAGACAGGGAGTGAGAGAGAAAGATGGAGGGAGTGGGAGAGAGAGAGGGGGAGAGTGAGGAGGAAAACAGGAAAAGACAGCAAGAGGTGAGGTTTGTGGGGGTGCAGTGAGGGGGTGGGGGAAGAGACACAGGATCACAGTGACCCGAGCTGGGAATTGAACCCGGGTCCCTGGAGCTGTGAGGCAGCAGCGCCAACCACTGTGCCCCCGTGTGGCCCTACATGTTATGATTCAATTCTGAGGGTCCCGGGGCGAAGGGGGGGGGGGTGGATTTCACAGCCTCAGCCCCTCTCTGCCTCACTCTCCCTCTGTATAAACATTTCCCAAATTAAAACACACTCAACACAGCGAACTGCACCTTCTGGGATCTTCCAGAGCACCACAGAGATTGTGTTTTAAAAAGGGTTTGGCTTCGTTTTAAGAGGGAGTTCAACCCTTTCTGGGAATTTGGGATGAGACACACAGGGTAGTGAGTGGGGAAGGGGGCTCACAGCAGGCGAGAGTGTTGGGGGTGTGTTGGGGAGGACTGTGTCCCATTTGATTCAGGTTCACATTGTTGCTGCTGCTGCTGTTGTTGTGGGATCTTGCTGTGCACACACTGGGCCTGTGGCCTTTGCTCGCACTGCAACAGTGACCACACTTTATTAAACAAAATCTCGCTCACGGACCGCAAAGTGGGTTCAAAGGAAGAAGTGTAAACGGGGTCGGGTAAATTAAAGCACTTCAATCGCCGAGGCATCGTAGGCTGTGCAGCGAGTGCTGGGGAATGGGGGGAGTATAGATTGGAATTTGATGGCCAGCATAGACCTGGTGGGCCGAAGGGCCTGTTTCTGTGCTGTGTGACTCCAGATTCTCCTCCCTCTTTTCCCAGGAATTTCTATTTGGATGGGGGGGCGTTCATAATTTCCCTGTCTCTGTCTCTCCAGCGTTCTTACCAATCCCAGCACCCCTCCCCTCTCTCTCTCCCCAGACATTCCTGTCTATATTTCATCTTTCAATAAAATGTGATGGAAAACACCAATGTGAATTTTTTGGATTTAATTTCAGGGAGGGAAAGACAGAGAGAGAGAAAGAGAGAGACAGGGAGGGAGGGAAAGACAGACAGAGACAGAGAAAGACAGGGCGGGGGGGGGGGGGGAAGGAGAGACAGACAGAGAGAGAGAGAAAAGCAGCCGAATAAAACCTGCAGCAGCCGCTTTATTCCATCGGATTGGGGATGTGATTGTGGGTTTTCCTGCTATCTCTCTCTCTCTCCCATCTTTCTCCTTTGATTGTGAGTTATCAGGGAAGGAGAGAGAGAGAAAGGGAGGGTAACAGAGGGAGATCAAAGGCAGAGGGGCAGGGAGAGGAGACACACTGGAGGGGGGCTGGGTTAGGGGTGGGTCCTCTGCTCTGCACTCACAGCCCAGCTCCCCAGTCTCTGGGGAAAAGACCCTCACTCACACCCTCCCAGAAGGTGGGATTTGTAACCAGCGGCTGTGTGACTGAGGCTGAATCTGGGCTGTTGTGTTTGAATAGATTTTTTCCCAATATAAAGATATTGGAATGTGGCTGCTGCCACATTGCAGTGAGAGAGAGATGTGGCTTTGCAGGAGCTTCCCTCCCCATTTCCCCATGGAAATCACTGAGAAATAGCAAACGTGGCCCACAACACGTCATTATTTGAAACGGTCAGACAGAAACTTATCAGAGAGAGCATTTTAATCCCCATTCATCCCCAGACGGGGAAACAGAGCAGAGATCAGGACAGATTATCCAGAGTAAGAGAGACCGGGGCAAAGATGGGGTATTGGATATATATATAGATCTGGGGGGAAAGCAAAAGAGACACAGAGGGGGCTGGACAGGTTCAGAGATAGAGGCAGAGAAAGAGAGAAACAGCGAGAGACAGAGGGAATGGGAGAGAGAGGTGTGACTCTGCTCGAAGTGGAAGGTTCCCTGTTCATATCGAATGTACAAACAGCACCAATGCTGGAGTGACTTATTATTTTCATTTGCGGTGGGGGAGAGATGGAGGGGAAAGAGAGGGAGACGTGTGGTTCCCTCATTTCCCACTCACTTTACCCCAATCCTCACTTCAAAATCACTTTGTATCTGGCCGTGTTCAAGCTGTGTGTGTGTGGGATCTTGCTGTGCACTCATGCTCCGTCCCCCTGCCCCATATTCCTCACACTATGACAGAGCCCCATGCTTTAAACATAAAAAGATGGAGGGGAAGGAGGGTGGGGTAGAGAGAGAGAAACAGGGTGAACAGAGAAGGGGTGGGGAGTGTTGGGTGCTCAGTGGAGGGGGGTAGGGGGATAGAGACAGAGGCTCTGGGGGGGGGGGAGGTGTCCTCCTGCAGTGTGGGACTCCCTTTGGGATCCTGATTGCAGCATTCCCAGTCTCTCTCCCTCTCACTGTGAAGCACTCAGGAGGGAGAGGGAGCTGAAATTCAAATTCCTGAGCCTGGGGGAAAGGCTTGTTCTCAATCCCAGAGTCCTGCTTGTGTTTTTAGACAGGGCGCTGGGATTTGTGGGTGTGGATGGAGAAGATTGTTCTGTTTAACTGGGGGGTGGGAGAGAGGGGGGTTTGTTCTTTCCACCTGAGGAATAATGCAGCCTCTGTGACTAAGCCGCACTTCACGGCCTAAATCTCAGGAGCACTTTTGCATTTGCTTAATTCCCCAACAGGGTTTAAGTGGCTGAATTCAATGGTTCAATAAAATGTGAAGCAGCCGCTTCAGGGTGGGATTGTGGATTTTCCTGCCCCCCCGCCCCCCTCTCATTTCCCTTTTGATTGTGAGTTTTATTTTAAACGGTCAGACAGAAACTTAGAGAGAGCATTTCAATCCAGATTCACCTCGAGGTAGAGAAACAGAGCAGAGATCAGGACAGGTTATCCAGAGACAGGAGCAGAGACGGGGTATTGGACAGATATAGATCTGGGGGAAGTGTGTAAGAGACGGAGAGGGAGAAACAGAGGGGGGGGGGTGCGGGGAGGGGAGAGGTGACTGATAGAAGTGGGAACTTCACTGGGGCCTCCTGTGTTTATTCACTGGCCTGTCTCTGGAGTAAAGCCCCCAGAATGCTTTGACGTGTTTAATAAATTCAATATCGGGACAGTCAGGAGGCAGTTGGAAGTTCATTGCATTTGAAACGTGTTCCCATTTTGTCAGGGTTTAATAATGAGGAGGTGAAAATGAATGTTTCCCCCCCCCCTCCCCCCCCCAGTGAGATTGTGAATTTCAGCAAGTCCTGGGATCTTGCTGTGCCTTTTATTGTTTTTAATCAGCTTTTGTTTTGTGTTTAATCAAATTTCACTTTATTTTCTCTTTCTCTCTTCCAAGGAGAATTCCTTTGGAAACTTTGGCGATGCAGAGAGCGAATAGTTTTGCCGTGAGGAATCCTCGGACAAGAGCTATAACCAGAGAGAAAAATATTAATAAAAGTCCCCGTGTCTTTGTCGTTCATTTTTATTCACAGATAGACTGGTGGGGCTTTTACACGGAGGGTTAGTGGTCTGTGTGTCAGGGGGAGGGGGTATTCCCAGTGATCCCTGCTCCAATGTAATCCCACAGATTTCAATCCCTCTCCCTGAAGCTCTGTCTGTGCAACTCCCCCATCCTCAGAACTGTTTCTCCACATCTTTCCAATCCCTGTCTCTCCCCATCCTTTATACCTCAGCCTCTCACAATGGCAGCATCTTTCCCTTTTTCTCTCATTCTCTCTATCTTTCACTCTCTCTGAAACTTTGTCACTCTGTCTTGCCAAAGCCCCACTTTCTATTTATCTCGACATCTCACTTTGTATCTCAGCCTCTCTGGACATCTCTCTCTCTCTCTGTGGATCATTTTATCTCAATCACAGCAGCCTCCTCTCCGTCTCTCTCTCTCTCTCTGCTCCCCCCTCTGTCTATCTCTGCTCCCTCTCTGTGACTCATTCTGTCTGAAGTACAGCAGCATTCTCTCTCACTCCCCATCTCTATATCTTTTCACAATAACTTCATTGCAGTGTTAATGTAAGCCTACTTGTGATTAACAAATACAATTTTAACTTTAACTCTGCTTTTATTTGTCTCTTATCTCTCTCTATCTCCTTCACTCTCTCTATCTGCTTCCCCCTCTCTCTGATCTCTGCTTCCTTCTCTGTGAATCAGTCTGAATTACAGTCGCATCCTCCCCATCTCCATCTCTCTGATCTCTGCTTCCCCCTCTCTGTGAATCATTCCGTCTGAATTACAGCAGCATTCTCTCTATCTCCATCTCTACTTCTCTGTCTCTCTCTATCTCTCTCTCTCTCGTGGGGGACGGGCCAGATCACGGGTTTGCTGTTCACAAGCAGCAAAGGCCCAGGAACGCAGAGGGAGGGAATCGGGGGCAATTCAGAGGGATTCAGCACTGCTGAAAGGGGGGAGTGTGTAATACAGGGGCTTGTTCAGAGCCAGGGGCTATTAGACAGAGAGGGAAGGGGCCGGTGGGGGAGGCTGTTGTACAAGTGGGGGGAATATTATAACACAGGCTGACCAGAGTCAGGGGTTATCAGAGAAAGGGGGCAATGGAGATGGGGGGGAAGAATCAGACAGGGGGTCTGTTGTACAGGATGGGGGTGGGGGATGTTATAACACAGGCTGCTCAGTGTCAGGGGAATTAGTCATTTGAACGTTAATGTTTAAAATGGGCAGAGTTTCCACATCCAACTCCACCAGGAGCTGTTTACCGGGGGGTGGTGGACGGGGATGGACGCGCGGGGGGGAGGGGGGGTACTAATGAGAAAGGGGGGGATCTGTCAGTCCAGAGGCTGTTCACAGGGAGGGAGTGGGAATTTGCCAGGTTGAGAGGGGGGGCGGGGGGAAAGAGGGGAACTTAGAGGGATATTCAGCTGGGGGGCTTTGAAGATGGTTTGGGCAGTGGGGGGAGCGGGGTACGGGGCTCAGAGGGAAGGATCGGGAGATTTAGAGGGATTGAGAGGAGGGACGACAGAATTGGCTGGAGTGGGGGGGGAATTGAGAGGGATTAAAGGGAGAGAGTGGAGAGGGAGACTCAGGGATTGTGGTCGGGAATTAGAGGGATTCGGGTATTTAAGGGTCTCATGGGGAATTTGGGATTTAGCGGGGCTGAGAGGGAGGGAATCGGGGGGAATTGAGGGGGATTCGGGAAGGGGAGGCTTAGAGGGGGATTTCTGGGGTTCTGAGGGATACAGGAGGGATTGGGGGGCTTACGGGGATGACAAGACATGGTTTGGTGCTCAGACAGATTGAAGGGGTGGGATTGGAGAGGGAGCAGGATTCGGGGGCAGAGGAATGTGGCGAGGGTGGGGGCGATCTCGGGAGACATTCAGGGGGGATTCTAGAGGAATCTCAGGGGCTTAGAATCTGGGGAGGGTCTGGATGGGGTAGGGAGTCAGAGAGGGAGTTAGCGGGAGGGGAGGGGGAGTCGGGGTGGAGGGAAAGGGATTGAGGGCGGGGTGGATTCATAGGGATTTGGGAGGGGGGAAATTCAGAGAGGGATTTAGGGTGGGGCCTTGCATCAGGGTTAGAATTGGGGGGGTGTCGAGCGATTCGGAGCGGGGGGGGGTGACTCAGAGGGATTCTGGGGTGGGGAGGACTGAGGAAGGATTGGGTGCAGGCGTCAGGGGGGCTTGGGTTTGGCAGGGGGGCAGAGGGAGCCTTTGGGGGGGGGGCTGAGGAATTGGGGCAGGAACTTGGAGGATTCAGGGGGCTGAGAGTCAGATTGGCGGTGGGTGTCAGAGAGATTGGGGGTGCTTACAGTCGGATGAAAGGAGATGGGGCAGAGGGACAGGGAATCAGGTGGGGGAAAGAGGAATTTTGGGGGGGAATTAGTGGAGATTGAGGGCGGGGGGTTGAGAAGGATTGGGAGTGGCTCAGAGGGCTTTGGCGGTGAGTTCCTGAGAGAGAGTGAGTGGGGGGGTGATTAGAGTGGGATTGGAGAAGATTGGGCAGAGAGGATGGGGGGGAGGGGCAGAGAGGATCGGGGGAGGGGCAGAGAGGATCGGGGGGAGGGGCAGAGAGGATCGGGGGAGGGGCAGAGAGGATCGGGGGAGGGGCAGAGAGGATCGGGGGGAGGGGCAGAGAGGATCGGGGGGAGGGGCAGAGAGGATCGGGGTGAGGGGCAGAGAGGATCGGGGGGAGGGGCAGAGAGGATCGGGGGGAGGGGCAGAGAGGATCGGGGGGAGGGGCAGAGAGGATCGGGGGGAGGGGCCGAGAGGTTTGGGTCGGTTGGTGGGGTTTAGGTCTGTCGGTGGGGGTGGGGTTTGGGTCTGTTGGTGGGGGTGGGATTTGGGTCTGTCGGTGGGGGTGGGGTTTTGGGTCTGTCGGTGGGGGTGGGGTTTGGGTCTGGGGGTGGGGTTTGGGTCTGTCGGTGGGGGTGGGGTTTTGGGTCTGTCGGTGGGGGTGGGGTTTGGGTCTGTCGGTGGGGGTGGGGTTTTGGGTCTGTCGGTGGGGTGGGGTTTTGGGTCTGGGGGTGGGGTTGGGTCTGTCGGTGGGGGTGGGGGTTGGGTCTGGGGGTGGGGTTTGGGTCTGTCGGTGGGGGTGGGGTTTGGGTCTGAGGGTGGGGTTTGGGTCTGTGGGTGGGGGTTGGGTCTGTCGGTGGGGGTGGGGTTTGGGTCTGTCGGTGGGGGTGGGGTTTTGGGTCTGTCGGTGGGGGTGGGGTTTGGGTCTGTCGGTGGGGGTGGGGTTTGGGTGTGGGGGTGGGGGTTGGGTCTGTCGGTGGGGGTGGAGGTTGGGTCTGGGGGTGGGGTTTGGGTCTGTCGGTGGGGGTGGGGTTTGGGTCTGTTGGTGGGGTTTGGGTCTGTCAGTGGGGTTTGGGTCTGTCGGGGGGGGTGGGGTTTGGGTCTGGGGGTGGGGTTTGGGTCTGTCGGTGGGGGTGGGGTTTGGGTCTGTCGGTGGGGGTGGGGTTCGGGTCTGTCGGTGGGGGTGGGGTTTGGGTCTGTCGATGGGGGTGGGGTTTGGGTCTGTCGATGGGGGTGGGGTTTGGGTCTGTCGGTGGGGGTGGGGGTTGGGTCTGTCGGTGGGGGTGGGGTTTTGGGTCTGTCGGTGGGGGTGGGGTTTTGGGTCTGGGGGTGGGGGTTGGGTCTGTCGGTGGGGGTGGGGTTTGGGTCTGTCGGTGGAGGTGGGGTTTGGGTCTGTCGGTGGGGTTCGGGTCTGTCGGTGGGGGTTGGGTCTGTCGGTGGGGGTGGGGTTTGGGTCTGTCGGTGGGGGTGGGGTTTGGGTCTGTCGGTGGGGGTGGGGTTTGGGTCTGTCGGTGGGGGTGGGGTTTGGGTCTGTCGGTGGGAGTGGGGACAGGAGTTCAGGAGCTGGGGAGGGGCTCCCTATGGATAGGGCTGGGATTTGGGGGGGGGGGGAATCCTGGTGGGACTGGAGAGTCTCAGAGGAATTGGTCAGGGCGGGTCTGAGAGGAGGAAACAGAGCGGGGGGGGGGAAACAGAGCGGGGGGGGAAGCAGAGCGGGGGGGGGGAAGCAGAGCGGGGGGGGGGAAGCAGAGCGGGGGGGGAAGCAGAGCGGGGGGGGGAAGCAGAGCGGGGGGGGAAGCAGAGCGGGGGGGGGAAGCAGAGCGGGGGGGGGAAGCAGAGCGGGGGGGGGGAAACAGCTGTGGGGGGGTAACAGCTGGGGGGGTAACAGCTGGGGGGGGATAACAGCTGGGGGGGGAACAGCTAGAGCAATCGAGCCAGTCCCACTGCTCCACCTTGTCCCTGGAGCCCTGCAAATCTTTTCCCATCAGCTTCCCATCCCATTTCCTCCAGAAAGACAGCGAGGAGCAGAGAGGAAAGAGGGACTTGGGGAATGGAAGGTTTCATCTGATGTTCTTGTTGGCAGATGCTCTGTGGCGGATAAAGCTGGCAGCCTCCTCCAGAAAGCAGCACAGAGTGAATGGAAGGGGCAGAATGTGAGTGAGATGAGACACGAGAGAGAGAGAGAGAGAGGTGAAAGCTTTCTGTTTGTCAGCAAAAAGCACAATGGTGGCCCTGTGTCCTTCAGGGAGCGGCCCAGGCCTCGCTCAAAGCCTGCCCTGTCCTCACACTCACTGGGAGACGGCCATTTCTAACATGTTGTCCATGTTTCTGAGCTGACACTGAGACAAACACAACAACAGCAGCCACTGTCTGGTCAAGTCCTCATGGAGAATGAAATGTCCAAAGCCACTTCAAAGGAAGATTGCGCGGCAGGATTTGTCCCCGAGCTGTGGAGGGAGAGATTTGGATGGATGACCAGAAGCTGGGTCAGTGAGGTTGTGTTTTAGCAATGGAGGTCGAGAGAACAGAAAAGGCCCTTCGGCCCATTGCATCTGTGCCGGTCAAAGACAAATCACCCAACTTGGCTCATGGCCTGGTAAGCCTTGGCATTGCAAATGCATATCCAAGCACTTCTTAAACGTTCTGAGGGTCTCTGCCTCCACCACCCTTTCAGGCAGAGAGTTCCAGACTCCCACCACCCTCTGGGTGAAAAAGGTTTTCCTCACATCCCCTGTAAACCTCCTGCCCCTTACCCTAAATCTAT
Organism: Mustelus asterias; assembly: GCF_964213995.1. Classification (NCBI taxonomy): domain Eukaryota; kingdom Metazoa; phylum Chordata; class Chondrichthyes; order Carcharhiniformes; family Triakidae; genus Mustelus; species Mustelus asterias. The sequence goes on along the minus strand of NW_027591037.1, from coordinate 106,672 downwards.
AACCCCTGGTCATTGATCCCACCGCCAAGGGGAAAGCTTTCTCCCCTCTACTCTATCGATGTCCCTCATAATCTTATCCATCTCCATCATGTTCCCCCTCAGCCTCCTCTACTCCACGGAAAACAACCCCAGGGTGGAATTGTTGTAGGTAAAAAAACTCTGACACTATTAGTGGATCAAAATGCAGGTTTATTTTCACAATTGTGGGAGAAGTGAGGTTCCTAACAGTGGACCCAGGGCTTCTCATCGAACACAAGTAAGAACAGAGTTTATATATGTCCCGGGCCCCGCCCTCATTACATTGCAATTCTCTAAGATGTCTGTCATTGTTCATGGTGAGATTCTTGTTGTTTTAGCAGTATCTTCCTCTGCGTAGTTTGTTCGATCTCCAAGGCCACGATCGTTCGCCATTGCCTTGAAACAATATTACAGGTTTTGCACAAACAAGTTAACTAATCTACATACAGGTTTGTATAATACTTTATATCAGGATAAGATGAATAACGTATGATGAATATATATATATATGAATCTATGGTGATTCAAAAACAGAAGGCATACATGCCAACTCCATCATGTTAAACAAAGGTACATAAAAATGGAGACTGTTTAGCTTATTTCGAGCTGGGTTAATCGCATTTCTTGATAACAAATGGAGACAGAGGAATAGCTGTTCCTATTATCTGGCACAGACATGAAAAACACCGAATTCTGACAAAAACATGGACTCTGCAGTGTTCTAAACAAAATCACAGAGTTCGGGTCTTACTGCTTAAGTGTGACAAGGGTCATTAACCCATTCCCGACTGCACTCCCCCCTTCTGGTCAGATGCCAGGTCCAAACATGGCATTTATGACCAACTCAGAACCACATTGTATCGGGGAATGGGCCTAACTCCTTAGTCGGGAGGTCTGCCCCCTTCGCCTGTACACTTGCGACTGTCATAATTCGCGCTGTTACTGTTTTGCAACAGGCGTTCAATAATGCCATACAAACACAGCAAGTAATTACAATTACAATTAATACAATCAATCCATGCATCAGGTATGAACCCCACGACCCGAACCATTGCCCCAGCCAGCCCGGAGGGTTATCATCATGCTATTGGTTCCCTTCTTCCTGTATTGCTTTTGCTACTTGTTTAATATGATCTGCTAAGCGAGTTATATTCTCCGAAGCTTCGGGAATATACGTACAGCATTCGAAGCCAACTATGGCACATGTTCCACCTTGGGAGGCTAGCACACAATCGAGTTCCAATCAGTTCTGTAACGCCACAGTCCGAATAGCTACGACCTCTGCTGACATTTCAGAGATGGCCGTGCTCATCGAACCCATCCTTAGTCTTATTTGCAACTTTCTCTAGGGTTGTGGCCATCCGTATAAGTTCCTGTGCTGCCTTTGCTGTCCCAAAAAATGGGTAGGCTATCATGCAGAATCGTTCTGTCTCACTAATGGCTCGCTTAGCCCTAAGCAGGTGTATCTCGGGGTGGTCCCGTAAGTCAATGTAATGGTGAATATAAGGCACCACATATGCCAAATAACACGATCCTGTCCAATTCCAGGGAAACCACGGATAGGCATTGTTTCCACAGACAAAATAGGTCCCATTATATGCAGTCATCTCGCTTACATAAGCAGAGGAGAGGCTAACCGGGACAGTGGCTATGGGGCACTGGATTGTGACCTGTATCATGGCCTCAGCGTCATCAGTGATATCAATCTGTTGTATACAGTAGCTACGGCCAACAGGTATGGTTCCATTTCTTATCAGGCAGATAGATCCCCTTTGTTTATTTTTCACAATGAAGTAGGGTGGGGAATCTGATCTGTTGTAGCTGGGCTGGTAATTCTTCTTAAAGGACGATAAAGTGCACCCTCCGCCCCCTGGCCTTGGAACAACATCACTGTTGCTGATACCCTGCATAGTGGTACCCGATGGGGTTTTAAATGTCAGTTGCCTTGTCCCTTTCTGGGTTCCATTCCTTATTTAAAACCCATTCAATTACTTCTGGAGCTGATAAAGGGATAGGAAATAAGGGACTTCCTCCCTTTCCTCCGTGCATGGGAATGTGTGAACAGACCCAGCACTTGCTCAGATTCGATTGTGATGCGTACAGATAAGACATATACACAAAGGTGTTCATACAATAGACAGAGTCATCATTACAGAGATGATCACTGTGCTTCACCCCTAACTCATAATTCAATCTATATTCTCCCGCTATGGCTAACAGGGCCAGGGTCGTGAGCATCAGCATGAGAAGCATCTTATCACTTACTAATATCCCGCGCGACCGTTATACAATGGTCCAAAGGCTATATCGCCCACGCGCAACACCGCGGATCCGCGAACCCGTTCAGCTTGCTTGGAGGTCACTTTGTTTGCTTATATCTGTAAGTGGAGTATATCACATATTTTTCCAATTAATTTCAGCATGTTCAATTGAGTATATACAGGCACAGATATCTCCACTAATTATAACTTCATATGGCTCATTTCATTTTTGTACAAGCCCTGATTTGTTAGGTAATATTTTTACTAGGACATCCCACTGTTGGGACTGTCAGGGAGCATTTCAAGCTCTCTCTACGTCTCTTATTTCTTGATTGTTTTTTACCGATTTATGCATCCCTTTTAGTTGGGTGCTTAGTTCCAAAACATATCTCTTGATTTTATCTTTTAGTGGATCTACATCGGTCCCACCTGTTATGATGCTTTTTGGTAATTGCGTCGTCCGTCCTGTCATTAGCTCAGAAGGGGTTAATCCGGTTCGGTTTGTAGCAACCCTTAATCTCATTTAGTATGGTGGGCAAAACCTTCATCCACATTTTTTTTTCCGATGTCTGTATGGCCTTCGCCAGTGCAAAGTATTTTTGCCCAATGTAATAATTGTGCTATGCTTTAAGTTAATTTAAGCTCATTTGGCCTCGGCAGCTTGGAATTCTGAGTCCAACTTAGAAACTTAGCTGCATTCTCTGAAAGTACAATGTAAGGTGAACAAACTTTCTCATGGCCAAGTTGTTGATGTAGCTGGAGACTGCTTGTATGGCTGTTTTCTCTCTCTCTCCTTCTTTCTCTAAAATAACCGTTATTTCGAAAACAATGCTTAAAGAAAGGCATATTTACTTCAGATCAGTCGAGTTTATTCTGAAGAAATAAACAGACCCTTCAGTTGGCTTGGGGCGAATCACACAACACTTTGCACTGGCTGCAGCTGGACATTCTATCAAAAGACATCGCTTTTCTCATTTATATCACATATCATACAACTCCGATCATTGTATGATGTATTCTTACATTATATCTAATTTGGTCATTTGCTTGTCCATATTTGAAAGTGCAATGTTTCAGCAGAAATGATCCTTCTCTAGACAGATTGTCTCATAAGGTCTCACAGATGTCAATAGTTTATGCTGTCAGACACCGCTCTTTAAAAACACAGGTAACCGAAATGATGCAAGATTTCTGAGTCTGGCTGCAAAGCCAGTCTCCAACTCTTTTTCTGTCTCTCTCTCCAGTAAACCGGTTTCACCCCGTTATGTTAATATTAATTGTGCAAGATATTACAAATTACATCGGGTATTTCAAAACCCTCTTAATTTAGTTTTAAATTAATCTGTTTCCATTTTTAGACTGAGCTCCAGATCAGAATTCCTTGCACTTTTAGAACAATAACAAGAGTTACTTGATTAGAAATGTTTTGGTTTGCTTCCTAGCTGGCTAGGTTCTAAGCTTTGCAGTGTTCTGAGATTTGGAAAACCTTGAGCAATAGATAGAACAATTCCAATGGCAGTATATAATTTTAACTAGTTACACTATCAGAACTATCATCAATGTGAGTTCTCTCTCTGTCTCTCTCTCTGTGACTCTCTCTCAATCTCTCTCTTTCTGTCTATCTCTCTGTCTCTCTCTCTCTGTCTCTCTCTCTCTGTTTCTCTGTCTCTCTCTCTCTCTCGCTGTGTCTCTCTCTCGCTCTGTGTCTGTCTCTCTCGCTCTCTCTGTCTCTCTCGCTCTCTGTCTCTCTCGCTCTCTCTGTCTCTCTCGCTCTCTGTCTCTCTCTCTCTCTTTGTGTCTCTCTCTCTCTGTGTCTCTCTCTCTCTGTGTCTCTCTCTCTCTCTGTGTCTCTCTCTCTGTTTCTCTGTCTCTCTCTCTCTCTCGCTGTGTCTCTCTCTCGCTCTGTGTCTCTCTCTCTGTCTCTCTCGCTCTCTCTGTCTCTCTCGCTCTCTCTGTCTCTCTCGCTCTCTCTGTCTCTCTGTCTCTCTCGCTCTCTCTGTCTCTCTCGCTCTCTCTGTCTCTCTCTCTCTTTGTGTCTCTCTCTCCCTCTGTGTCTCTTTCCCCGTGTGTGGCGACTAGGGGATTCTCACAGTAACTTCATTGCAGTGTTAATGTAACCCTACTTGTGACACTCGTAGATAAACTGAAACTTAACACTCCTGCACTCTCCCGCCAGCACTCACTCACTCTTGTACACTTACTCAGTCTCACACACATTACACACATACTCACTTTTACACACTCCCTCTTGCACACTTGCTCACACATACACTCACTCTCATAAACACTCACTTTAACACACTCTCATCAACACACACATGAATACTCCCTCACACACTCTCACACACGCTTAGATTCACTCACTCGCACGCACTCACACACTCTGTCTCTCACACACACTCTCTGTCTCTCTCACACACACTCTCTGTCTCTCTCACACACACTCTCTGTCTCTCACACACACTCTCTGTCTCTCACACACACTCTCTGTCTCTCACACACACTCTCTGTCTCTCTCACACACACTCCCTGTCTCTCACACACACTCCCTGTCTCTCACACACACTCTCTGTCTCTCTCACACACACTCTCTGTCTCTCACACACACTCTCTGTCTCTCACACACACTCTCTGTCTCTCACACACACTCTCTGTCTCTCACACACATTCTCTGTCTCTCACACACACTCTCTGTCTCTCTCACACACACTCTCTGTCTCTCACACACACTCTCTGTCTCTCACACACACTCTCTGTCTCTCTCACACACACTCCCTGTCTCTCACACACACTCCCTGTCTCTCACACACACTCTCTGTCTCTCTCACACACACTCTCTGTCTCTCACACACACTCTCTGTCTCTCACACACACTCTCTGTCTCTCTCACACACACTCTCTGTCTCTCTCACACACACTCTCTGTCTCTCACACACACTCTCTGTCTCTCACACACACTCTCTGTCTCTCACACACACTCCCTGTCTCTCACACACACTCTCTGTCTCTCACACACTCTCTGTCTCTCACACACACTCTCTGTCTCTCACACACACTCTCTGTCTCTCACACACACTCTCTGTCTCGCTCACACACTCTGTCTCTCTCACACACTCTGTCTCTCACACACACTCTCTGTCTCTCTCACACACTCTGTCTCTCTCACACACGCTCTCTGTCTCTCACACACTCTCTGTCTCTCTCACACACTCTGTCTCTCACACACACTCTCTGTCTCTCACACACACTCTCTGTCTCTCACACACACTCTCTGTCTCTCACACACACTCTCTGTCTCTCACACACATTCTCTGTCTCTCACACACACTCTCTGTCTCTCTCACACACACTCCCTGTCTCTCACACACACTCCCTGTCTCTCACACACACTCTCTGTCTCTCTCACACACACTCTCTGTCTCTCACACACACTCTCTGTCTCTCACACACACTCTCTGTCTCTCACACACACTCTCTGTCTCTCACACACACTCCCTGTCTCTCACACACACTCTCTGTCTCTCTCACACACACTCTCTGTCTCTCACACACACTCTCTGTCTCTCACACACACTCTCTGTCTCTCACACACACTCTCTGTCTCTCACACACATTCTCTGTCTCTCACACACACTCTCTGTCTCTCTCACACACACTCTCTGTCTCTCACACACACTCTCTGTCTCTCACACACACTCTCTGTCTCTCACACACACTCTCTGTCTCTCTCACACACACTCCCTGTCTCTCACACACACTCCCTGTCTCTCACACACACTCTCTGTCTCTCTCACACACACTCTCTGTCTCTCACACACACTCTCTGTCTCTCACACACACTCTCTGTCTCTCTCACACACACTCTCTGTCTCTCTCACACACACTCTCTGTCTCTCACACACACTCTCTGTCTCTCACACACACTCTCTGTCTCTCACACACACTCCCTGTCTCTCACACACACTCTCTGTCTCTCACACACTCTCTGTCTCTCACACACACTCTCTGTCTCTCACACACACTCTCTGTCTCTCACACACACTCTCTGTCTCGCTCACACACTCTCTGTCTCGCTCACACACTCTGTCTCTCTCACACACTCTGTCTCTCTCACACACTCTGTCTCTCACACACACTCTCTGTCTCTCTCACACACTCTGTCTCTCTCACACACACTCTCTGTCTCTCACACACTCTCTGTCTCTCTCACACACTCTGTCTCTCACACACACTCTGTCTCTCACACACACACTCTGTCTCTCACACACACACTCTGTCTCGCTCACACACACTCTCTGTCTCTCACACACACACTCTGTCTCTCACTCACACACTCTGTCTCGCTCACCACACTCTCTGTCTCGCTCACACACACTCTCTGTCTCTCTCACACACACTCTCTGTCTCTCTCACACACACTCTCTGTCTCTCACACACACTCCCTGTCTCTCACACACACTCCCTGTCTCGCTCACACACACTCTGTCTCTCACACACACTCTCTGTCTCGCTCACGCACACTCTCTGTCTCGCTCACGCACACTGTCTGTCTCACTCACGCACACTCTGTGCTGTATCTATCCTGTGAGTGTTTGATTGGGACAGTGTCGATGGAGCTTTATTCTGTATCTAACCCCATGCTGTACCTGTCCTGGGTGTGTTTGATGGGGACAGTGTAGAGGGACCTTTACTCTGTATTGAACCCCGTGCTGTATTTCTCCTGGGATTGTTTAATGGGGACAGTGTCGAGGGAGCTATACTCTGTACCTAACCCCTTGCTGTATCTGTCCTGGGAGTGTTTGATGGGCATGATGTGGAGATGCCGGCGTTGGACTGGGGTAAGCACAGTAAGAAGTCTCACAACACCATGTTAAAGTCTTTAACCTGGTGTTGTGAGACTTCTTACAGTGTTTGATGGGGACAGGACTTAGGGGACATTGGATTTTAGACAATGTTTAGGGTTTTAGACTTTTCGGAGTGAAATTCAGGAACACTTTGCCACACCAGGTGTGATATTAGTTTGGAACTACCTTCTATAATTCACAGTTGATGCTCAGTCGCTGATTAATGTTCAAACCTGAAGTTGATAGATGATATTTTACACACAGGAGAAGCAATTTAAAATCAATGGGTCAATGTTAAAATAGTTGCAGGAACAGAGAGACCTGGGCTTTCAGTTCATTTTTACATCTTAAAGATTCAACCTGGGGCTCAGAATCTGTCAGTTGAATCTACTTTTCCTGTCCCGAAAACGTGTCAACAATTGTGTTGGGGAATGTGACAAAAGGTGACATTCCTGCATCCTGCACAGTGGGGTTGGGAGGTTGTTTGAAAGGAGATTCAGAAAGTGTCAATTAGATTGTGTCTCTTTGCAGAAGTTGACTATTTCACAGGAGATGCCTTGAGATAAAGGAAAGTTTTACCAATGTCTGCGTAACTTTCAAAGTCTCCAGACGCATGAAGGGGGCAGAGATTTTGTAATATTCAGAGCAGGAGATGCCAGACAATCACAGAATTGAAGATGTGAGGCCATCTCTTGTTTCTGAATGTCAATCTGTAGCTTTTAAACTTTAGTCCGAGGCTAATCATTCCAAGTTTGCAATCCCACACTTTGCTGTTGTGACTTTTGAGTTGTAAATTTTCTGAAATTGATTCTGTAATAAAAATCCCTGCAGGATGCAATGATTCCCATTCTGTCTGCTGCTGCCAAGCCCCAGTTTGTGTCTCAGTTTCACTATTTATCAACCATTCCTACACTGCAGAATGAGGCCATTCAGCCCAACAAGCCTGCCCCAACAATAATCGCACCCACGCCCAAATCCCCCTGACACTAAGGGGCAATTTAGCAAACGTGCAAACTCCACACAGACAGTCACTCGAGGCGGGGAATCGAACCCAGATCCCTGGCGCTGTGAGTCAACAGTGCTAACCACTGTGCCACCGTGTCGCCCGGTGATGAGACAGAACATTTGCCAAAGTGCACAGAAATAGGCAGCATTGTCAGCATTTTAGCTGGAAGCTTCAAATGACAAAGGGATCTTAATAGTAGAGTCACAGAATCCCTCCAGTGCAGAAGGAGACCATTCAGCCCATCGAGTCTGTACTGACTCTCTGACACAGTATCTTACCAAGGCCCTTGACCCAGCCCTATCCCCGTAACCCCACACATTTACCTTAATCCACCGAACCAACACAGCTTTGGACAGGAAACGGCAATTTACTGTGTCCAATCCACAAATTTGGAAAATACTGGGATGGATTGAGAAATGGTTTCCGGGCAGAAAACAGAGCTCAGATACAAATGGGCCCTTTGGCCCAACTTTTCCCTGCCACCCAGTTTTTACCATTAAGCTCGTATCAAATGCCTTGCGTTTGGCCCAAATCCCTCCATACCAATCTTACCAGAATAACTGTCTGAATGCTTTTTAAAATATAAAATTGTGTCCGCTTCTACTACGACCTCTGGCAGCTTGTTCCAATCCCTCACCACCCTATGTGTGAAAAGAATTGCCCTCTGGACCCTCTCCCCTCTCACCTTAAACCTATGTCTTCTAGTTTTCGACTCCCCTCCCTTTTGGAAAAGATGTTGACGAGCTTCTCAAAGAACAAAGAGAATTACAGCACAGGAACAGTCCCTTCGGCCCTCCAAGCCTGCACCAACCATGCTGCCCGACTGAACTAAAACCCCCTACCCTTCCGGGGACCGTATCCCTCTATTCCCATCCTATTCATGTATTTGTCCAGACGTTCCGTAAAACTCACTATCGTATCTGCTTCCACTCCCTCCCCCGGCAGCGAGTTCCAGGCACCCACCACCCTCTGTGTAAAAAAACTTGCCTTGTACATCTTTAAACCTTGCCCCTCACACCTTAAACCTATGCCCCCTAGATTTTGAATCTTCCACCCTGGTAAAAAGCTTCTGACTATCCACTCTGTCCATGCCCCTCATAATCTTGTAGAATTCTATCAGGTCGCCCCTCAACCACCGTCGTTCCAGTGAGAACAAACCAAGTTTCTCCAATCTCTCCTCAGAGCTAATGCCCTCCATCCTAGGAAACATCCTGGGAAATCTTTTCTGTACCCTCGCCAAATTCTCCACATCTTTCTGGTAGTGTGTCGATCAGAATTGAACACTATATTCCAAGTGCGGCCTAACTAAGGTTCTATAAAGCTGCTATATCCATGCCCTCATTATTCTAGAGACCTCTCTAAGAACACCACTAAGCCAACTCAAGGGAAAAAAAGTCCCAGAGTATCCAGCCTCTCATTATAACTCAAACCATCAGGACCCCATAGCATCCCAGTAATTCTTTACTGCACACTTTCTAGCTTAATAATCTCCTTTTTATAAGGGTGACCAGAACAATACACAGCATTCCAAGTGTGGTCTTACCAATGTCTTGTACAACTTCAACAAGACGTCCCAACTCCTGTATTCCATGTTCTGACCAATGAAACCAAGCATGTGGAATGCCTTCTTCACCACTCTATCCACCTGTGACTCCACTTTCAAGGAGCTGTCAATCTGTACCCCGAGATCCCTTTGTTCTGTAACTCTCACCAACACCCTACCATTAACTGAGAACGTCCTGTGTTGGTTCGATCCACCAAAATGTATCACCTAACATTTATCTAAATTAAACATGGTCGGAGCAGGCTTGGAGGGCCGAAGGGCCTGTTCCTGTGCTGTAATTTTCTTTGTTCTTTGTTACAAGGAACAGGAGGAGGCCATTCAGCCCCTTCTCCAGCCTGTTACACAGGAACAGGAGGAGGCCCCATTCAGCCCCTTCTCCAGCCTGTTACACAGGAACAGGAGGAGGCCCCATTCAGCCCCTTCTCCAGCCTGTTACACAGGAACAGGAGGAGGCCCCATTCAGCCCCTTCTCCAGCCTGTTACACAGGAACAGGAGGAGGCCCCATTCAGCCCCTTCTCCAGCCTGTTACACAGGAACAGGAGGAGGCCCCATTCAGCCCCTTCTCCAGCCTGTTACACTGGAACAGGAGGAGGCCCCATTCAGCCCCTTCTCCAGCCTGTTACACAGGAACAGGAGGAGGCCCCATTCAGCCCCTTCTCCAGCCTATTACACAGGAACAGGAGGAGGCCCCATTCAGCCCCTTCTCCAGCCTGTTACACAGGAACCGGAGGAGGCCCCATTCAGCCCCTTCTCCAGCCTATTACACAGGAACAGGAGGAGGCCCCATTCAGCCCCTTCTCCAGCCTGTTACACAGGAACAGGAGGAGGCCCCATTCAGCCCCAGGTACTTAATACAATTAATGTTCCCAGGGAGGCAGTGCTGGGTAGACTAATGGGACTGAAGGTGGACAAGTCCCCGGGCCCGGATGGAATGCATCCCAGGGTGCTGAAAGAAATGTCAGAGGTAATAGCGGATGCGTCAGTGGTTATTTATCAAAATTCGTTGGATTCTGGGTAGTGCCGGCGGATTGGAAAACGGCTAATGTTACGCCGCTGTTTAAAAAAGGAAATAGACGAAAGGCGGGTAACGACAGGCCGGTTAGCTTAATGTCTGTAGTTGGGAAAAGGCTGGAATCCATCATTAAAGAAGAAATAGCAGGCCATCTGGGTAAGAATGGTTCGATTAAGCAGACGCAGCATGGATTCATGAGGGGAAAGTCGTGCTTGACGAACTTGTTGGATTTTTATGAAGATGTGACTAGTGCGGTTGACGGAGGGGAACCGGTGGATGCGGTGTTCTTGGATTTCCAAAAGGCGTTTGATAAGGTGTCTCACAAAAGGTTGCTGCAGAAAATTGGGTCACACGGAGTTGGAGGTAGGGTGTTAGCGTGGATTGGGGATTGGCTATCCGACAGGAAGCAGAGAGTTGGAATAAATGGGTGCTTTTCTGGTTGGCGGATGGTAACTAGTGGCATGCCGCAGGGATCGGTACTGGGGCCTCAGCTATTTACCATTTATATAGACGATCTGGAGGAGGGGACTGAGTGTAGGGTAACAAAGTTTGCAGACGACACAAAGATAAGTGGAAAAGTGAATCGTGTGGAGGGCGTAGAAGGTCTGCGGAGAGATTTGGACAGGCTGAGTGAGTGGGCGAGGATCTGGCAGATGGAGTATAACGTTGACAAATGCGAGGTTATTCACTTTGGAGGAAATAATAGCAAATTGGATTATTATCTAAATGGAAAAAAATTGCAACATGCTACTGTGCAAAGGGACCTGGGGGTCCTTGTGCACGAGACGCAAAAACCCAGTCTGCAGGTGCAACAGGTGATCAAGAAGGCAAATGGGATGTTGGCCTGTATTGCGAGGGGGATAGAATATAAAAGCAGGGATGTCTTGATGCACCTGTATAGGGCATTGGTGAGGCCGCAGCTGGAATACTGTGTGCAGTATTGGTCCCCTTATTTGCGGAAGGATATGTTGGCTTTGGAGGGAGTGCAGAGAAGGTTCGCCAGGTTGATACCAGAGATGAGGGGTGTTGATTATGAGGAGAGACTGAGCAGATTGGGTTTGTATTCGTTGGAATTTAGAAGGCTGAGGGGGGATCTTATCGAGACCGATAAGATAATGAAGGGGCTGGATAGGGTAGAGGTGGAGAGATTCTTTCCACTTAGAAAGGAATCTAGAACGAGAGGGCACAGCCTCAAAATAAAGGGGGGTCAGTTTAGGACAGAGATGAGGAGGAACTTCTTCTCTCAGAGGGTGGTGAATCTTTGGAATTCTCTGCCCACTGAAGTGGTGGAGGCTACCTCGTTGAATATGTTTAAATCACGGATAGATGGATTCCTGATCGGTAAGGGAATTAGGGGTTATAGGGATCAGGTGGGTAAGTGGAACTGATCCACTTCAGATCAGCCATGATCTTATTGAATGCGGGGCAGGCTCGAGGGGCTAGATGGCCTTCTCCTGCTCCTATTTCTTATGTCCTTTTCTCAGTCCTAAATGTCCTGCCCCCTTACTCTGCGACTATGCCATGGTTCTAGACACCGCCCCCCCCCCCCCCCCCCACCGCCTCCAGCCGGGGGAAACATCCTTCCTGTATCTACTCAGCTCATGTTTGGGGGTTGGGGAGAGTTATAGAACAAAGAGATCGAGGGGTACATGTTCATAGCTTCTTGACAGTGGAGTCACAGGTGGACAGAGTGGTGAAGAAGGCATTCGGCATGCTTGGTTTCATTGGTCAGAACATTGAATACAGGAGTTGGGACGTCTTGTTGAAGTTGTACAAGACATTGTTAAGGCCACGCTTGGAATACTGTGTACAGTTCTGGTCACCCTATTTTAGAATGGATATTATTAAACTAGAAAGAGTGCAAAAACGATTTACTTGGATGCTACCGGGACATGATGGTTTGGGTTTTAAGGAGAGGTTGCACAGACTGGGACTTTTTCCCTGTTGCGTAGAAGACTGAGGGGAGATTGTATAGAGGTCTGTAAAATAATGAGGGGCACAGATCAGCGAGATGGTCAATATCTTCTCCCAAAGGTAGGGGAGTCTAAAACTAGAGGGCATATGTTTAAGGTGAGAGTGAGAGATACAAAAGGGTCCAGAGGTCAATTCTTTTCAACAGAGGGTGGTGAATGTCTGGAATGAGCTGCCAGGGGCAGTAGCAGGGGCGGGTACAATTTTATGTTTTAAAAAGCATTTAGACAGTTACATGGGTAAGATTGGTATAGAGGGATATGGGCGAAACACAGGCAATTGTGATTAGCTTAATGGTAAAAACTGGGCGGCATGGACAAGTTGGGCCAAAGCGCGTTTCCATGCTGTAAACCTCTATGACTCGACCCTGCTGAGCCCTGTAAGAATTGTCCAAGTTTGAGTGAGGTCACCTCTCATGCTTCTCGAGTGCATAAAGTAAAAGTCCATTTTCTTTCCTCAGAGGACAATCCCTCCATCCCAGGAATTAATGCAGTGAAATGTCATTGAAGTCCCTCTCGGACAAGAATGTCTTTCCTTAGGTAAGAGGATAAAACTGTACACAACACTCCGTGTGTGGTTTCACCACTAATTCAGCCTCTCCCACATCCCCTTGAAGAGTCTACACCCTCCTCACAACTCACACTTCCACCTGCTTTCATGTCATCTGCAAACTCGGAAATATTACATTTGATCCCAAACGTCCAAATCAATGATATGGATTGTGAAACGCTGGGCTCCCGCGGACTGATCCTTGTGATAAGCCGCTGGTCACAGCCTGGCACCCTGAAAATGACCCATTTGTACCTAAGCTCTGTTTTCTGTCCGTTAACCATTTCTCAATTCATGCCAGTATTATCAGGGTAAATACGTTGCATCACGGGGATAGGGCCTGGGTGGGAATGTTGTTAGCACAGGCTCGATGGGCTGTATGGCCTCCTTCTGCACTGTAGGGATTCTATGATTCTAATATGTACATACGTCAGTGAAGGTGGCAGGGCACTTTGACAGAGCAGTAAATGAAGTATATGGTATCCCAGCTTTTATTAATGGAGGAATTGAGGACAAGAGTAAGGAGTTCATACTGAACTTGTATAAGACACTCGTTAAGCCTCATCTGGAGACTGCGCCCAGTTCTGGGCACCGTACTTGAGGAGGGATGTGAAGACATTGGAGAGAGTGCAGAGGAGATTCACAAAAATGATTCCAGGGAATAAGATCCGTAGCTACGACGGTAGATTGGAGAGGTTGGGACTGTTTTCCTTGGAGAAAAGAAGGCTGAGGTGAGACTTGAGAGAGAGATTCAAGATCCAAAGGGGTATCCACAGGTTAAAGAGTGAGAAACTCTTCCCTCTCAAGAGATGGTTATGAACTAGAGGGCACAGATTCTAAATGATGGGGAAATGGATCAGAAGTGAAGTGAGAAAAAGCACTTCATCAAGAGTGTGTTTGGAATCTGGAACAATCTTCCTGAAAGCCTGTTCCAATATTCAATAAGATCCTGGCTGATCTGTGATCTAACTCTCTGTCTCTTAACCCCTTGGATGAAGAAAAATCTATCAACCCCAGGTTTAAAATAATAACAAGTGACTGAGCATCAATAGCCATTTGCAGAAGATTGTTTCAAACTAACTCCACACCACATCTGGCAATGTTTCCATTTCTACAATTCTAATATTCTAAACTGAGGCTAACATTCAAATATTCCCAAATCCTGGAGTTCCCAGCCAGCAGAAAAACGTGTTCTTTATCAGCCTCTCCCTTTCCCTCATTATTTTCAATGTTTGATTAAATCAGCCCCCAACTTAAATTCCAGCGGTTAAGAATAATGTTTAATCTGCACTGTTCATCAAATGTTCCCAACACAAATACTGTAATGGGCTAAATACAGAGTAAAATTCCCTCTGCTCTGTCCAAGGAATGTTTCAGCACAGATTTTTATTTTGAAGTTTAGGGAAAACAGGAATCAAATTGCTCAGCATCCCAGTGTGGCCTCCTGTTTATTTCAATCAGCCCTTCACATTCAAACATGAAGTTGAAGCTTCGAATACTGTCTGTGGCAGCGTTTGTGGATTCAGTTGTTCTCCTGCTTTTTCACTTGTCTGAAGGATTTGAATTATAGACATTGTTTAATCATTCCTTTCTCTCAGCACATGGAACTTGTGAATCTTCAAGGCAGACAATCTCATGTAATTCACAACAAACTGCATCTTTATTCATCCGTCCATTTCCTATCTCTGAATGGATCACACACATTTCCAGAATGCAGGAAGCTCTCAATGGAAACTGCTTCCAATTATTCCCCAATACAATTGTTCGCACTTTACTGTGAACTACATTCCACTGACATTCCCAAAGCAGCCACAGAAAAGTGACTGGTTATTTTAAACACTGAACCTGAACTATTTGAGCTGATGATTCACTCACATTGTACAGAAATGTTGAGCCTGTTTTGATGAGAGTGATCAGATTAACATTGTAACATGAAGACAGCCTCCGTACTGAGATTAACCACATTTACAACAATTCCGCAATATCAGATCCATTGCTGTGTGTATTGTGTGAATTCAGCTGTGAAATATCTGGACATTTGGAGCTTCCACTGTTTCTGTCATTTCATCATTTATTAAAGTACGCTGTTCTATCCCTTTTAAATCTAAGTTGTGTCAAATTACATTTCCCTGCACTGAAACCTCTCCACCAGTATGTCCATGTACAAAATATGAATAACTCTTTGCAATCTGATGTTTCCAGCGATGCTGCTTACAATGCTGTCGAATGTTTTGTGTCATTGGCAAACCAGGATGTGTAGCATTCAGTCACATTAAATGGTCAATAAATATGTCAATACTGTGTATATATTTCACTGTGTGTGTGTGTCTGTGTGTGTGTCTGTGTGTGTGTCTGTGTGTGCGTGTGTCGGTGTGTGTGTGTCTGTGTGTGTGTCTGTGTGTGTCTGTGTGTGTGTGTCTCTGTGTGTGTGTGTGTCTCTGTGTCTGTGTGTGTGTGTCTGTGTGTGTGTGTCTGTGCGTTTGTGTGTCTCTGTGCCTGTGTGTGTGTGTGTGTCTGTGTGTGTGTGTGTCTGTGTGTGTGTGTGTGTGTCTGTGTGTGTGTGTGTCTGTGTGTGTGTGTGTCTGTGTGTGTGTCTGTGTGTGTGTCTGTCTGTGTGTCTGTGCGTGTATGTGTGTGTCTGTGTGTCTCTGTGTGTGTGTGTCTGTGTGTGTGTGTGTCTGTGTGTGTGTGTCTGTGTGTGTCTCTGTGTGTGTGTGTGTGTGAGTGTCAGCATGCATGTGTGTCAATGTATTTGAATCTCAAATATGTGCAGTTAGAGGCCATTTGACCCATCGAGCCTGCTCCCCCACTCAAACAGATCATGACAAACACACACACACAGACGCACACGCACTCACAGAGATACACACACACACACACACACACACTCAGAGACACACACACACTGACAAAGAGAGAGACACACAGACACTCACGGACACACACACACACAGACACAAACACACACTCACGGACACACACGCACACACGCAGAGAGACACAAACACACACTCACGGACACACACACACACACGCAGAGAGACACAAACACACACTCACAGACACACATGCACAAAGACACAGAGAGAGACACAAACACAGACACACATTCACTCACAGACACACGCAGAGAAACACAATCACACACACAGAAACACACATTGAAATAGACACTTGCACACACTTAGAAACTGTCTCTCTCTCTCTCTCTCTCACACACACACACACACACACACACACACACACACACACAAAGAAATACAAAAACATAAGCGCACCGACACTCTCATTCCTATTTCTGTTTTACTCCTCAATGCCCCAACTAAAAAGTACTGGGATCTGAACTTGAAATGCTGGAACTGATCATGGAGGAACGAGTGGGGCCTAATAGACACTGAGAAGTTAACTTGTGTGTGAATCATAGATTGGGGACAGCACAGGAGGCCATTCAGCCCGTCGAGCCTGGACCGACACACTGCAAGAGCAGTTTCACTATTCCCAATCCTCCACCCTCTCCCCGTAATCCTGTCAATATTTTCCCTTTAACTTCCCATTCAATTTCCTCTTGATGGAATCTTCTCCCACCTCTGACTCAGGCAGAACATGATGTGGAGATGCCGGCGTTGGACTGGGGTAAACACAGTAAGAAGTTTAACAACACCAGCTTAAAGTCCAACAGGTTTATTTGGGAGCAAAAGCCACACAAGCTTTCGGAGCTCCAAGCCCCTTCTTCAGGTGAGTGGGAATTCTGTTCACAAACAGGGCAGATAAAGACACAGACACAATTTACATGAATAATGGTTGGAATGCGAATCCTTACAGCGAATCAAGGCAGAACATTCCAGATACCAGCAGTCACTACGTTAAAAACATTTCCTCATCACAGATTCATACAGTGCAGAAGAGACCCTTCGGCCCATCGAGTCTGCACCGACACGTGAGGACCACCTAACATACCGACCTCACCCCATTTACCAGCACTTGGCCCATAGCCCTGAATGTGATGATGTGCCAAGTGCTTATCCAGCTACCTTTTAAAGGATGTGAGGCAACTTGCCTCTGCCAACCTCCCAGGCAGCGCATTCCAGACTGGCACCACCCTGTGGGTAAAACAGATTTTCCTCACATCCCCCCCTAAACCTCCTGCCCCTCACCTTGAACCTATGTCCCCTCGTGACTGACCCTTCAACTAAGGGGAACAGCTGCTCCCGATCCACACTCTTCATGTCTCTCATAATCTTCTCCACCTCAATCAGGTCGCCCCCCCCCCCAGTCTTCTCTGCTCCAATGAATACAACACAAGCCTACTCAACATCTCATTTTTAATTTTGTTTATTAGTGTCACAAGTAGGCTTGCATTAACACTGTGAAGTTACGGTGATAATTCCCCAGATGCCACACTCTGGTGTTCGGTTACACTGAGAGAAAATTTACCACGGCCAATGCACCCTAACCAGCACATCATTCGCACTGTGGGAGGAAACCGCAGCGCCCAGAGGAAAGGCACGCAGACACGGAGAGAACGTGCAGACTTCACACAGACAGTGACCTAAGCCGGGAATCGAACCTGGGTCCCTGGCGCTGTGATGCAGCAGTGCTAACTACTGTGCCACCGTGTGGCCCAGAGCTCTCTTCATAGCTGAAACACTCCAGCTCAGATACATCCTGGTGAATCTCCTCTGCATCCTGTCCAGTGCATTCACACCCTTCCTATAATGTGGCGACCAGAACCGCACACAGTACTCCAGCTGTGGCCTCACCAAAGTTTTATACAGCTCCAACATGACTACCCTGCTTTTGTAATCTATGCCTCGACAGAAAAAGGCAAGTGTTCCGCATGCCTTTTACACCGCTCCACTAACACGCAAATCAGCAAATGAGAAATATTTGGGATGGATGAGTCCTTGGCAGCATGGATTAGAAGTTTGGTAAGAGATAGGAAACAGAGGGGAGGTAGAGATGGGCATTTCTCAGACTGGAGACGAGTTGAAAGTGGTGTTCCCCAGGGATCAGTGTTGGGATCCTTGCTTTTTCTGATTTATATTAACAGCTTAGCGACGGCGGTTGAATGCACAATCTCCAAATTTGCAGATGATGCTGAGCTCGGGAGAAGAGTGAATTGTGAGGATGACACTGAGCGACTTCAGAGGGACATGGACAAGTTGGCCAAATGGGCAGACACCTGGCAGATGAATTTCAATGCAGCGAAATGGGAGGGAATGCATTTAGGTGGAAGAAACATGGGGAGACGATACAGACTCAATGGTACAACGTTGAGGGGAGTACAGGAGCAGATGGGCCTTGGGTTTCAAGTGATTCATTCTCTGAAGGTGGCCAGGCAAGATGAAACAGTTGTTAAGAAGTCGGATAGGATCCTTGGGTTTATAAAGAGAGGCAAAGAGTATAAAAGCAAGGAAGTGATGCTACAACTCTACAAATCATTGGACAGATCACATTCGGAGCACTGTGATCAGTTCTGGGCACCATATTTAAGGAAGGACGTTAAAGTCCTCGAGAGAGGCAGAGAGAGAGAGAGAGAGAGTGCAAAGGAGATTCACTCGAATGATTCCAGGAATGAGAAATTTTAGATCCAAGGAAAGATGAGAGAAAATGGCCTTATTCTCCTTGGAGCAGAGAAGATTAAAAAGTGACCTTATCGAGGTGTTCAGAATTATGAACAACGTTGACAGGGTGAAGAAGGATTGAATGGGGAGAGGCAGAAACCCTCAACACATTTCAAAACTACACTGATTTCCACTTGAAGGAATAACTTCTCCACCCCAACACTATCCCGTCATTCTCGATAAGTCCATGCTGCCCGTGTTCTGTGATAAATTACACGCAAGTGAAAAGATTATTTTAAATAGTGGGGTTACATTTGCCACCCCCCAATCTGTAGGAACTGCTCCAGAGTCTATAGAATTTTGGAAGATGACCAGCAATGCATCCAATATTTCCACCGCCGCTTCCTTTAATACTCTGGGATGTAGATTATCAGGCCCTGGGGATTTGTCAGCCTTTAACCCCATTCATTCCCCCAGCACCATTTTCTTACTAATACTGATTTCCTTCAATTCAATTCCACACTCTCACTAAACCATCAGTTCCCTAACATTTCTGCCAGGTTATCTGTGCCTCTTTTGTGAAGACAGAACCAAAGTATATGTTCAATTCTTCTGCCATTTCTTTGCTCCCCATTATAATTTCCCCGGAGAGATGGAGAGAGGCAGAGTCACTGACAGATAGGGGTGAGATAGTAATGCAGAGAGTAACAGTGAGATATTCAGGTGGGTAAGCAGCTAATAGTGGGGTACAACAAGGATCACTCCAAAGCCACAGATATTGCCTCATGTTGCCGCTGTCACCATTTACCTTAAATCAGCATCCTCTGCTTTCCAAGCTTTCCCCCAATGTGCCGATTATCTCAAAGCCGATCCTCTCAGTCCCGGGACATCACTGCAGGAGTTCCTCAGGGTGAGTGTCCGAGGCCCCAACCATCTTCAGCTGCTCCATCACTGACCTTCCCTCCATAGGTGAGATGTTCGCTGATGATCGCACCATTCACAACTCCTCAGATTGTGAAATAGTCAATGCCGGAATACTGAGCAGGACAGGCAGCATCTGTGTAAAGAGAAGCAGATTCTGGGACTGGGGGGACTGAGAGACAGGAAGATAGTCACACACACACACAGATAGAGAACAGTCCCACAGTCTCACTCACAATATCCTAATCTCCCTGGCATTAAGGGGCAATTTATCACGGCCAATCAACCTAACGCGCGCATCTTTGGAGTGTGGGAGGAAACCGGAGCACCCGGAGGAAACCCACGCAGACACGGGGAGAACGTGCAAACTCCACACAGGCAGTGACCCGAGACCAAAATTGAACCCGGGTCCGTTGCACTGTGAGGCAGCAGAGCTAACTACTGTGCCACCCATGTTGGCCTTCATTGCAAGAGGATTGGAGTAGAAGAGCAAGGATGTCTTACTGCAGCTGGACAGAGCCTCGGTGAGACCACACCTGGAGTCTTGTGTACAGTGTTCCTCTCCTTATCTGAGGAAGGATGTACTTGCCACAGAGGGAGAGCAGTGAATGTTCACCAGACTGATTCCTGGGATGGCAGCATTGATGTCTGAGGGGAGATTGGGTCGGCTGGGCCTGTATTCACTGGAATGTAGAAGAGTGAGCGGGGATCTAATTGAAAGGTATAAAATTCTGACAGTGCTGGACAGGCTGGATACAGGGCTATTGTTTCCTCCGGCTGGGGGTGTCTGGAACAAGGGGTCACAGTCTCAGGATACGGGGGAGGCCATTTGGGACTGAGATGAGAGGAAACCTCTTCACTCAGAGGGTGGTGAACCTGTGGGATTCTCTCCCACAGAAAGCTGTGGAGACCAAGTCACTGAATATATTTAACAAGGAAAGAGATAGAATTCTACACTCTAAAGGTGTCGAGGTGTATGGGGAGACCGCTGGGGTATGGCATTGAGACAGAGGATCGGCCATGATAGCGTTGAATGGTGGGTCAGGCTCGAAGGGCTGAATGGCCTCCTCCTATTTTCTATGTTGATGTGACCGCCCCAAGTCTCTTTGGGCCTCCACTCTTTCCAGCCTTTCCCCATTCATAAAGCAATCTGTTCTATCCTTTTTAAAGTGGGTGACCACACAATTGTCTACAATGAAATCCATCTTTCACTCTTTGAACCATTCAGTTAAGACATTTTACTTTAGGGCAGCATGGTGGCACAGTGGTTCGTACTGCTGCCTCACAGCGCCAGGGACCCGGGTTCAATTCCAGCCTCGGGTGACTGTGTGGAGTTTGCACATTCTCCCCGTGTCTGCGTGGGTTTCCTCCGGGTGCTCTGGTTACCTTCCACACTCGCAAGATATATAGATTAGATGGATTAGCAATGGGGTTATGGGGATAGGGCTGGGGTGAGGGCCTGGGGAAGATACTCTGTCATCAAGTCTGTGCAGACTCAATGAGCTGAATGGCCTCTTATGCAGCGGAATACCTCTTTGCCATTTGAAGCTTCTGGCTATAAGACTTAAAATGCTGCCTATTTCTGTGAAATGTAGCAAACTTTCTGTCTCATCACCGGGTGACATGATGGCACAGTGGTTAGCACTGCTCCCACACAGCACCAAGGACCCACGTTCAATTCCAGCCTCGGGTGACTGTCTGTGTGGAGTTTGTACGTTCTCCCAGTGTCTGCGTGGGTTTCCTCCGGGTGCTCTGGTTTCCTCCCACACTCCAAAGATGTGCGGGTTAGGTTAATTGGCCGTGCTCAATTGCCCCTTAGTGTTAGGGGGATTCAGGCCCGGGTGGTATTGTTGTCGGGGGCAGGCTTGATGGACCAAAGGACCTCCTTCTGCACTTTAGGGATTCTATGATGAACGGCATGGTGGCACAGTGGTTAGCACAGCGCCAAGAACCCAGGTTCAATTCCAGCCTCAGCTCGCTGTCAGTGTAGAGTTCTCCCAGTGTCTGCATGGGTTTCCTCCGGGTGCTCCAGTTTCCTCCCACAGTCCAAACATGTGCGGGTTAGGTGGATTGGCCATGATAAATTGACCTTAGTGTCAGGGGATTAACAGGGTAAATATATGGGGTTACGGGAATCGGGCCTGGGTGGGATTGTGGTCGATGCAGACTCGATGGGCCGAATGGTCTGCCCTTTAGGGATTCTATGATTCTAGGATCTCAAATCATTGATAAATACGATGAAACTGAGACAGACACGGGGGCTTTGCAGCAGCAGGCAGAATGGGAATCATTGCATCCTGCACCGAGTTTTATTACACAACCAATTTCAGAAAATTCACAACTCTAATTCACAACAGCAAAGTGTGGGATTGCAAACTTGGAATTATTAGCACAGGACTAAAGTTTAAAAGCTAAACACTGACATTCGGAAACAAGAGATGGCCTCACATCTTCAATTCTGTGATTGTCCCCCATCTCCTGCTCTGAATATTACAATATCTCTGCCCCCTTCCTGCGTCTGCAGACTTTGAAAGTTACTCAGACATCGGTGAAACTAGTCTTTATCTCGGGGCATTTCCTGTGAAATATGCACCTTCTGCAACGAGACACAATCTAATTGACGCTTTCTGATACAATCTGAATCTCCTTTCAAACAACCTCCCAACCCCACTGTGCAGGAATGTCACCTTTTGTCACATTCCCAAACACAATTGTTGACACTTTATCAGGCGGGAAAAGTAGATTCAACTGACAGATTCTGAGCACCAGGTTGAATCTTTAAGATGTAAAAATGAACTGAAAGCCCAGGTCTCTCTGTTCTTGCATCCATTTTAACATTGAACCATTGATTTTAAATTGCTTCTCCTGTATAAAAATATCATCTATCAACCTCAGATTTAAACATTAATAAGCGACTGAGCATCAACTGCGAATTATAGAAGGTAGTTCCAAACTAATATCACAGCTGGTGTGGCAAAGTGTTTCTGAATTCCACTCCTACAAGTCTAAAATCCTCAACATTGTTTGAAATCCAATGTCCCCAAGTCCTGGACTCCCCAACCAGCAGGAAAAGTTGTTCTTTATCAGTCCTCTCCATTCCCCTTATTATCTTGAAGTGTTTGATCCAATCATCCCGTAGCCTAAATTCCAGCATTACAGAGTAACACTTCAACTACACTTTTCAACAAACAATCCCAAACCAAATACAGAACAGGGTTCATAGAATCCTGCAGTGCAGGAGGCCATTCGGCCCATCGAGTCTGCACTGACCACAATCCCACCCAGGCCCCATCCCTATAATCCCATACATTTACCTCAGCTAATCCTCCTGACAGGAAGGGACAATTTACCTTGCTAATCCACCTAACCTGTACACCTGATAAAAGTCTGCCAGATTATGAGGGGCATGAACAGAGTGGAGAGTCAGAAGCTTTTTCCCAGGGTGGAAGAGTTATTACTCGGGGGCAGAGGTTTAAGGTGCGAGGGGCAAGGTTTAAAGGAGATGTGGGAGGAAAGTTGTGTTACAGAGAGGGTGGTGGGTGCCTTGAACTCGTTGCCGGGGGAGGGAGTGGAACCGGATACGATAGTGACTTTTCAAGGGCGTCTTGACAAAGACATGAATAAGATGGGAATGGAGGGATATGGTCCCCGGAAGGGTAGGGGGTTTTAGTTCAGTCAGGCAGCATGGTCGGTGCAGGCTTGGAGAGCCGAAAGACCTGTTCCCGTGCTGTAATTTTCTTTGTTCTATCTTTGGAGTGTGGGATGAAACCGGAGCACCCGGAGGAAACCCACACAAACACGGGAAGGACGTTCAAACTCCAGTCAGAAAGTGACCCATGCTGGGAATCGAAGGCGGGTCCCTGGCACCGTGAGGAAGCAGTGCTAACCCCTGCATCACTGTGCCACCCCCATATTGAAAACTTGGGTTCAAATTCAAGACAGCCGCAAATTCACTTTGAGAAAAGTTCCCTCTGCTGTGTCAAAGGAATTTTTAATTGAAGATTTTTAGTTCTGGGAAAACTGAACTCACATTGAACAGCATCCCAGTGTGGGATTGAAACTCTAGTTTATTTCAGTCATGGGGAGAGAGATGGAGCGAGAGGGAGAGATACAGAGACAGAGACAGAGAGACACAGAAACAGGATGGGATAGTGCTGTACATGTTTCAGAGCTGACACTGAGACACACACGAGATGTACAATCGCAGACCAGAGTGAATCATTCTCTGTTACCTGCAGTGTCCTGGACATGGACAGAAGCTGACACTCAGACACACACAACAACAACTTGCATTTATATAGCACCTTGGACAGTATTATCCCAAGATGCTTCACAGGAGCCTTAATGTGAGAAATTTGACCCCGAGTCAAAGGAGAGTTTAGGGTCACATGTCCCAAAGGTTTGGCCAGATGGTTTTTATGGACTATTTTAATTGGAGGAAAAGGAGGTATTAAAATGGAGAAAACCAATCTGCTTCACTAATGTTCTTTAGGGAAGGAAATCTGCCGTCCTTACCTGGTCGGGCCTACATGTGACTCCAGCCTCACAGCAATGTGGTTGACTCTTAGATGCTGTTTGAAATGGCCTCGCAAGCCACTCAGTTCATGAGCAATTAGGGACGAGGAGTAAACGCTGGCAGAACCAGCCAGGCCCACATCCCATGGATGTATTTGAGTTAAACGTTCAGGGAAGGAATTCCAGAGTTGGGGCAGTTACAGCATGGTGTTAGAAAAAGAGTAAAGCTCCCTCTACACCGTCCCCATCAAACAATCCCAGGACAGGTACAGCACGGGGTTAGATACAGAGTAAAGCTCTCTCTACACTGTCGCCATTAAATACTCCCATGACAGATACAGCACAGGGATAGATGCAGAGTGAAGCTCACTCGACACTGTCCCTCTCTCTCTGTGTGTCTCTCTCTCTGTCCCCCCCCTGGGTTTTGCCCCCCCCTCTGTCCCGATCAAACAATTCCCAGGATAGATACAGCATGGAGTTCGATACAGAGTAAAGCTCCCTCTACACTGTCGCCATTAAATACTCCCAGGACAGATACAGCAAGGCATTAGATGCAGAGTAAAGCTGCCTCGACACTGTCCCCTTCATACACTCCCAGGACAGGTACAGCACGGGGTTAGATACAGAGTAAAGCTCCCTCTACACTGTCCCCATCAAACACTCCCAGGACAGGGACAGCAAAGGGGTTAGATACAGAGTAAAGCTCCCTCTACACTGTCCCCCGTCAAAGACTCCCAGGACAGGTACAGCACGGGGATAGATACAGAGTAAAGCTCCCTCGAATCTGTCCCCCATCAAACACACCCAGGAAAGATACAGCACGGTGTTAGATAGAGAAAAGCTCCCTCGACACTGTTCCCATCAAACACACCCAGGAAAGGTGCAGCATGGGGTTCGATACAGAGTAAAGCTCCCTCGACATTGTACCCATCAAACACTCCCAGGACAGGGAGAGCAAAGGGGTTAGATACAGAGTAAAGCTCCCTCTACACTGTCCCCCGTCAGACACTCCCAGGAGAGGTACAGCACGGGGATAGATACAGAGTAAAGCTCCCTCTAATCTGTCCCCCACCAAACACTCCCAGGACAAATACAGCACGGGGTTAGAGACAGAGTAGAGCCCCCTCGACACTGTCCCCCATCAAACACTCCCAGGACAGGTACAGCATGGGCTTAGATACAGAGTAAAGCTCCCTCTACACCGTCCCCATCAAACAATCCCAGGACAGGTACAGCATGGGGTTAGATACAGAGTAAAGCTCTCTCTACACTGTCGCCATTAAATACTCCCAGGACAGATACAGCACAGGGAGAGATGCAGAGTGAAGCTCACTCGACACTGTCCCGATCAAACAATTCCCAGGATAGATACAGCATGGAGTTAGATACAGGGTAAAGCTCCCTCTACACTGTCGCCATTAAATACTCACAGGAGAGATACAGCAAGGCATTAGATGAAGAGGAAAGCTGCCTAGACACTCCCCTTCATACACTCCCAGGACAGATACAGCACGGGGTTAGATACAGAGTAAAGCTCCCTCGACACTGTCCCCATCAAACACTCCCAGGACAGATACAGCACGGGGTTAGATACAGAGTAAAGCTGCCTCGACACTGTCCCCTTCATACACTCCCAGGACAGACACAGCACGGGGTTAGATACAGAGTAAAGCTCCCTCGACACTGTCCGCATCAAACACTCCTACCACAGATACAGCACGGGATTAGATACAGAGTAAAGCTCCCTCTACACCGTCCCCATCAAACAATCCCAGGACAGGTACAGCACGGGGTTAGATACAGAGTAAAGCTCCCTCGACACTGTCCCCATCAAACATTCCCAGGACGGGTACAGCACGGGGTTAGATCCAGAGTAAAGCTCCCTCGACACTGTCCCCATCAAACATTCCCAGGACGGGTACAGCACGGGGTTAGATCCAGAGTAAAGCTCCCTCGACACTGTCCCCATCAAACATTCCCAGGACGGGTACAGCACGGGGTTAGATACAGAGTAAAGCTCCCTCGACACTGTCCCCATCAAACACTCCCAGGACAGGTACAGCACGGGGTTAGATACAGAGTCAAGCTCCCTCTACACTGTCGGGATCAAACACTCCCAGGACAGGTACAGCATGGGGTGAGATACAGAGTAAAGCTCCCTAGACACTGCCCCCATCAAACACTCCCAGGACAGTTACAGCACGGGGTTAGATTCAGAGTAAAGCTCCCTCTGCACTGTCCCCATCAAACACTCCAGGGGCAGGTACAGCACGGGATTAGATCCAGAGTCAAGCTCCCTCTACACCGTCCCCATCAAACATTCCCAGAACAGGTACAGCCCGGGGTTAGATACAGAGTGAAGCTCCCTCAACGCTGTCCCCATCAAACACTCCAGGGACAGGTACAGCACGGGGCTAGATACAGAGTAAAGCTCCCTCTACACTGTCCCCATCAAACACACCAAGGAAAGGTACAGCACGGGGTTAGATCCAGAGGAAAGCTCCCTCTACACTGTCCCCATCAAACACTCCCAGGACAGGGACAGCAAAGGGGTTAGATACAGAGTAAAGCTCCCTCTACACTGTCCCCCGTCAAACACTCCCAGGAGAGGTACAGCACGGGGATAGATACAGAGTAAAGCTCCCTCTAATCTGTCCCCCATCAAACAATCCCAGGACAGATACAGCACGGGGTTAGATAGAGAAAAGCTCCCTCTACACTGTCCCCATGAAACACTCCCAGGACAGGTGCATAACGGGATTAGATACAGCGTAAAGCTCGCTCTACACTGTCCCCATCAAACACACTCAGGACGGGTGCAGCACGGGGTTAGATACAGAGTAAAGCTCCATCGTCACTGTTCCCATCAAACACACCCAAGAAAGGTGCAGCATGGGGTTAGATACAGAGTAAAGCTCCCTCGACACTGTCCGCATCAACCACACCCAGGACAGATTCAGCACGGGGTTAGATACAGAGTAAAGCTCCCTGTACACTGTCCCCATGAAACACACTCAGGACAGGTACAGCACGGGGTTAGATATAGAGTAAAGCTCCCTCGACACTGTCCCCATCAAACACTCCCAGGACAGCTACAGCACGGGGTTAGATACAGAGTAAAGCTCCCTGTACACTGTCCCCATGAAACATACTCAGGACACGTGCAGCACAGGGATAGATACAGAGTAAAGCTCCCTCTAAACTGTCCCCCATCAAACACTCCCAGAACAGGTACAGCACGGGGTTAGATACAGAGTAAAGCTCCCTCTACACTGTCCCCCATCAAACACTCCCAGAACAGGTACAGCACGGGATTACATACAGAGTAAAGCTCCCTCTACACTGTCCCCATCAAACACACCCAGGACAGGTACAGCACGGGGTTAGATACAGAGTAAAGCTCCCTCTACACTGTCCCCACCAATCACACTCAGTACAGGTACAGCATGGGGTTAGATAAAGAGTAAAGCTCCCTCTACACCGTTCCCATCCAACAATCCCAGGACGGGTACAGCACGGGGTTCGATACAGAGTAAAGCTCTCTCTCCACTGTCGCCATTAAATACTCCCAGGACAGATACAGCACAGGGATAGATGAAGAGTGAAGCTCACTCTACACTGTCCCGATCAAACAATTCCCAGGATAGATACAGCATGGAGTTAGATACAGAGTAAAGCTCTCTCTCCACTGTCGCCATTAAATACTCCCAGGACAGGTACAGCAAGGTTTTAGATGCAGAGTAAAGCTGCCTCGACACTGTCCCCTTCATACACTCCCAGGACAGATACAGCATGGGGTTAGATACAGAGTAAAGCTCCCTCGACACTGTCCCCTTCATACACTCCCAGGACAGATACAGCACGGTGTGAGATACAGAGTAAAGCTCCCTCGACACTGTCCCCATCAAACACTCCTACGACAGATACAGCACGGGATTAGACACAGAGTAAAGCTCCCTCTACACTGTCCCCCATCAAACACTCCCAGGACAGGTCCAGCACGGGGTTAGATACAGAGTAAAGCTCCCTCGACACTGTCCCCATCAAACACTCCCAGGACAGGTACAGCACGGGGTTAGATGCAGACTGAAGCTCACTCTACACTGTCCCCATTATACACTCCCAGGATAGGTACAGCATGGAGTTAGATACAGAGTAAAGCTCCCCCGACACTGACCCCATCAAACACTCGCAGGACAGGTACAGCACGGGGTTAGATCCAGAGTAAAGCTCCCTCTAAACTGTCCCCCATCAAACACTCCCAGGACAGGCAAGGACAGCGGTTAGATACAGAGTAAATCTCCCTCTACACTGTCCCCATCAAACAGTCCCAGGACAGGTACAGCACGGGGTTAGATACAGAGTAGAGCTCCCTCTCCACTGTCCCCCATCAAACACTCCCAGGACAGGTACAGCACGGGATTAGATACAGAGTAAAGCTCCCCCTACACTGTCCCCATCAAACAGTCCCAGGACAGGTACAGCACGGGGTTAGATACAGAGTAAAGCTCCCTCTCCACTGTCCCCCATCAAACACTCCCAGGACAGGTACAGCACGGGGTTTGATACAGAGTCAAGCTCCCTCTACACCGTCCCCATCAAACACTCCCAGAACAGGTCCAGCACGGGGTTAGATACAGAGTAAAGCTCCCTCGACACTGTCCCCATTAAACACTCCAGGGACAGGTACAGCACGGGGCGAGATACAGAGTAAAGCTCCCTCTACACTGTCCCCATCAAACACACCCAGGACAGGTACAGCACGGGGTTAAATACAGAGTAAAGCTCCCTCTGAACTCTCCCCCATCAAACACTCCCAGGACAGGCAAGGAAAGGGGTTAGATACAGAGTAAAGCTCCCTCTCCACTGTCCCCTTCAAACACTCCCAGGACAGTTACAGCACGGGGATAGATCCAGAGTCAATCTCCCTCTACACCGTCCCCATCAAACACTCCAGGGACAGGTACAGCACGGGGCTAGTTACAGAGTAAAGCTCCCTCTACACTGTCCCAATAAAACACACCCAGGACAGGTACAGCACGGGGTTAAATACAGAGTAAAGCTCCCTCTAAACTGTCCCCCATCAAACACTCCCAGGACAGGCAAGGAAAGGGGTTAGATACAGACTAAAGCTCCCTCTACACTGTCCCCATCAAACAGTCCCAGGACTCGTACAGCATGGACGAGGGCATGGGATCCAAGGGGCTGTTGCCTTGTGGATCCAGAACTGGCTTGCCTGCAGAAGGCAGAGAGTGGCTGTGGAGGGGTCTTTCTCTGCATGGAGGTCAGTGACCAGTGGAGTGCCCCAGGGATCTGTTCTGGGACCCTTGCTGTTTGTCATTTTCATAAATGACCTGGATGAGGAAGTGGAGGGATGGGTTGGTAAGTTTGCTGACGACACCAAGGTAGGTGGTGTTGTGGATAGTTTGGAGGGATGTCAGAAGTTGCAGCGAGACATAGATAGAATGCAAGACTGGGCGGAGAAGTGGCAGATGGACTTCAACCCGGATAAGTGTGTAGTGATCCATTTTGGCAGATCCAATGGGATGGAGCAGCAGTATAAAATGAAGGGTACCATTCTTAGCAGTGTAGAGGATCAGAAGGACCTTGGGGTCCGGGTCCATAGGACTCTTAAATCGGCCTCGCAGGTGGAGGATGCGGTCAAGAAGGCGTATGGCGTACTAGCCTTCATTAATCGAGGGATTGAGTTTAGGAGTCGGGAGATAATGCTGCAGCTTTATAGGACCCTGGTTAGACCCCACTTGGAGTACTGCGCGCAGTTCTGGTCACCTCATTACAGGAAAGATGTTGAAGCCATTGAAAGGGTGCAGAGGAGATTTACAAGGATGTTGCCTGGATTGGGGGGCATGCCTTATGAGGATAGGTTGAGGGAGCTTGGTCTCTTCTCCCTGGAGAGACGAAGGATGAGAGGTGACCTGATAGAGGTTTACAAGATGTTGAGGGGTCTGGATAGGGTGGACTCTCAGAGGCTATTTCCAAGGGCTGAAATGGTTGCTACGAGAGGACACAGGTTTAAGGTGCTGGGGGGTAGGTACAGGGGGGATGTCAGGGGTAAGTTTTTCACTCAGAGGGTGGTGGGTGAGTGGAATCGGCTGACGTCGGTGGTGGTGGAGGCAAACTCGTTGGGGTCTTTTAAGAGACTTCTGGATGAGTACATGGGATTTAATGGGATTGAGGGCTATAGATAGGCCTAGATGTGGGGATGTGATCGGCGCAACTTGTGGGCCGAAGGGCCTGTTTGTGCTGTGGCTTTCTATGTTCTATGTTCTATGGAGTGAGATACAGAGTAAAGCTCCCTCTTCACTGCCCCCATCAAACACTCCCCGGATAGCTGCAGCATGGGGTTTCACACAGAGTAAAGCTTCCTCGACACTGTCCCCATCAAACACTCCAGGGGCAGGTACAGCACGGGGCTAGATACAGAGAAAAGCTCCCTCTACACTGTCCCCTTCAAACACTCCCAGGACAGGTACAGAACGGGGTTAGATCCAGAGTAAAGCTCCCTCTACACTGTCCCCATCAAACACTCCCAGGACAGGGACAGCAAAGTGGTTAGATACAGAGTAAAGCTCCCTCTACACTGCCCCCCGTCAAACACTCCCAGGACAGGTACAGCACGGGGTTAGATCCAGAGTAAAGCTCCCTCTACACTGTCCCCATCAAACACTCCCAGGACAGGGACAGCAAAGGGGATAGATACAGAGTAAAGCTCCCTCTACACTGTCCCCTGTCAAACACTCCCAGGAGAGGTACAGCACGGGGATAGATACAGAGTAAAGCTCCCTCTAATCTGTCCCCCATCAAACACTCCCAGGACAGGTACAGCACGGGGTTCGATAGAGAAAAGCTCCCTCTACACGTTCCCCATGAAACACTCCCAGGAGAGGTGCAGCATGGGATTAGATACAGAGTAAAGCTCGCTGTACACTGTCCCCATCAAACACACCCAGGAAAGGTGGAGCATGGGGTTAGATACAAAGTAAAGCTCCCACGACACTGTTCGCATCAAACACACCCAGGACAGATACAGCACGGGGTTAGATACAGAGTAAAGCTCCCTGTACACTGTCCCCATGAAACACACTCAGGACAAGTGCAGCACGGGGTTAGATACAGAGTAAAGCTCCCTCGACACTGTCCCCATCAAACACTCCCAGGACAGGTACAGCACAGGGATAGATACAGAGTAAAGCTCCCTCTAAACTGTCCCCCATTAAACACTCCCAGAACAGGTACAGCACGGGGTTAGATACAGAGTAAAGCTCCCTCTGCACTGTCCCCACCAAACACACCCAGGACAGGTACAGCACGGGGTTAAATACAGAGTAATGCTCCCTCGAAACTCTCCCCCATCAAACACTCCCAGGACAGGCAAGGAAAGGGGTTAGATACAGAGTAAAGCTCCCTCCCCTCTCCACTGTCCCCATCAAACAGTCCCAGGACAGGTACAGCACGGGGTTAGATACAGAGTAAAGCTCCCTCTCCACTGTCCCCCATCAAACACTCCCAGGACAGGTACAGCACGGGGCGAGATACAGAGTAAAGCTCCCTCTACACTGTCCCCCATCAAACACTCCCAGGGCAGGTACAGCAAGGGGTTAGATCCAGAGTCAATCTCCCTCTACACCGTCCCCATCAAACACTCCAGGGACAGGTACAGCACGGGGCTAGATACAGAGTAAAGCTCCCTCTACACTGTCCCAATAAAACACACCCAGGACAGGTACAGCACGGGGTTAAATACAGAGTAAAGCTCCCTCTAAACTGTCCCCCATCAAACACTCCCAGGACAGGCAAGGAAAGGGGTTAGATACAGAGTAAAGCTCCCTCTAATCTGTCCCCCATCAAACACTCCCAGGACAGATACAGCACGGGGTTAGATAGAGAAAAGCTCCCTCTACACGTTCCCCATGAAACACTCCCAGGACAGGTGCAGCATGGGATTAGATACAGAGTAAAGCTCGCTGTACACTGTCCCCATCAAACACACCCAGGAAAGGTGGAGCATGGGGTTAGATACAAAGTAAACCTCCCACGACACTGTCCGCATCAAACACACCCAGGACAGATACAGCACGGTGTTAGATACAGAGTAAAGCTCCCTGTACACTGTCCCCATGAAACACACTCAGGACAAGTGCAGCACGGGGTTAGATACAGAGTAAAGCTCCCTCGACACTGTCCCCATCAAACACTCCCAGGACAGGTACAGCACAGGGATAGATACAGAGTAAAGCTCCCTCTAAACTGTCCCCCATTAAACACTCCCAGAACAGGTACAGCACGGGGTTAGATACAGAGTAAAGCTCCCTCTACACTGTCCCCACCAAACACACCCAGGACAGGTACAGCACGGGGTTAAATACAGAGTAAAGCTCCCTCGAAACTCTCCCCCATCAAACACTCCCAGGACAGGCAAGGAAAGGGGTTAGATACAGAGTAAAGCTCCCTCCCCTCTCCACTGTCCCCATCAAACAGTCCCAGGACAGGTACAGCACGGGGTTAGATACAGAGTAAAGCTCCCTCTCCACTGTCCCCCATCAAACACTCCCAGGACAGGTACAGCACGGGGCGAGATACAGAGTAAAGCTCCCTCTACACTGTCCCCCATCAAACACTCCCAGGGCAGGTACAGCAAGGGGTTAGATCCAGAGTCAATCTCCCTCTACACCGTCCCCATCAAACACTCCAGGGACAGGTACAGCACGGGGCTAGATACAGAGTAAAGCTCCCTCTACACTGTCCCAATAAAACACACCCAGGACAGGTACAGCACGGGGTTAAATACAGAGTAAAGCTCCCTCTAAACTGTCCCCCATCAAACACTCCCAGGACAGGCAAGGAAAGGGGTTAGATACAGAGTAAAGCTCCCTCTAATCTGTCCCCCATCAAACACTCCCAGGACAGATACAGCACGGGGTTAGATAGAGAAAAGCTCCCTCTACACGTTCCCCATGAAACACTCCCAGGACAGGTGCAGCATGGGATTAGATACAGAGTAAAGCTCGCTGTACACTGTCCCCATCAAACACACCCAGGAAAGGTGGAGCATGGGGTTAGATACAAAGTAAACCTCCCACGACACTGTCCGCATCAAACACACCCAGGACAGATACAGCACGGTGTTAGATACAGAGTAAAGCTCCCTGTACACTGTCCCCATGAAACACACTCAGGACAAGTGCAGCACGGGGTTAGATACAGAGTAAAGCTCCCTCGACACTGTCCCCATCAAACACTCCCAGGACAGGTACAGCACAGGGATAGATACAGAGTAAAGCTCCGTCTAAACTGTCCCCCATTAAACACTCCCAGAACAGGTACAGCACGGGGTTAGATACAGAGTAAAGCTCCCTCTACACTGTCACCACCAAACACACCAAGGACAGGTACAGCACGGGGTTAGATACAGAGTAAAGCTCCCTCGACACTGTCCCCATCAAACACTCCCAGGACACGTACAGCACGGGGTTAGATCCAGAGTAAAGCTCCCTCTAAACTGTCCCCCATCAAACACTCCCAGGACAGGCAAGGAAAGCGGTTTGATACAGAGTAAAGCTCCCTCTGCACTGTCCCCATCAAACAGTCCCAGGACAGGTACAGCACGGGGTTTGATACAGAGTCAAGCTCCCTCTGCACCGTCCCCATCAAACACTCCCAGAACAGGTACAGCACGGGGTTAGATACAGAGTAAAGCTCCCTCTACACTGTCCCCCATCAAACACTCCCAGGACAGGTACAGCATGGGCTTAGATACAGAGTAAAGCTACCTCTACACCGTCCCCATCAAACAATTCCCAGGATAGATACAGCATGGAGTTAGATACAGAGTAAAGCTCCCTCTACACTGTCCCCATCAAACACTCCCAGGACAGATACAGCACGGGGTTAGATACAGAGTAAAGCTCCCTCGACACTGTCACCATCAAACACTCCTACGACAGATACAGCACGGGATTAGATACAGAGTAAAGTTCCCTCGACACTGTCCCCATCAAATACTCCCAGGACAGGTACAGCACGGGGTTACATTCAGAGTAAAGCTCCCTCGACACTGTCCCGATCAAACACTCCCAGGACAGGTACAGCACGGCGTTAGATTCAGAGTAAAGCTCCCTCGACACTGTCCCCATCAAATACTCCCAGGACAGGTACAGCACGGGGTTAGATGCAGAGTGAAGCTCACTCTACAGTGTCCCCATTATACACTCCCAGGATAGGTACAGCATGGAGTTAGATACAGAGTAAAGCTCCCCCGACACTGTCGCCATCAAAAACTCCCAGGACAGGGACAGCATGGGGTTAGATACAGAGTAAAGCTCCCTCGACACTGACCCCATCAAACACTCGCAGGACAAGTACAGCACGGGGTTAGATCCAAAGTAAAGTTCCCTCTAAACTGTTCCCCATCAAACACTCCCAGGACAGGCAAGGAAAGCGGTTAGATACAGAGTAAAGCTCCCTCTCCACTGTCCCCATCAAACACTCTCAGGACAGGTACAGCACGGGGTTAGATACAGAGTAAAGCTCCCTCTCCACTGTCCCCATCAAACACACCCAGGACAGGTACAGCACATGGTTAAATACAGAATAAAGCTCCCTCTAAACTGTCCCCCATCAAACACTCCCAGGAAAAGCAAGGAAAGAGGTTAGATACAGAGTAAAGCTCCCTCTCCACTCTCCGCATCAAACACTCCCAGGACAGGAGCACGGAGTTTGATACAGAGTCAAGCTCCCTCTCCACCGTCCCCATCAAACACTCCCAGAACTGGTACAGCACGGCGTTAGATACAGAGTAAAGCTCCCTCTACACTGTCCGCATCAAACACTCCCAGGACAGGTACAGCATGGGGTGAGATACAGAGTAAAGCTCCCTCGACACTGCCCCCATCAAACACTCCCAGGACAGGTACAGCACGGGGTTAGATACAGAGTAAGCTCCCTCTCCACTGTCCCCATCAAACACTCCAGGGGCAGGTACAGCACGGGGCTAGATACAGAGTAAAGCTCCCTCTACACTGTCCCCATCAAACACTCCCAGGACAGGTACAGCACGGTGTTAGATACAGAGTAAAGCTGCCTCTCCACTGTCCCCCATCAAACACTCCCAGGACAGGTACAGCACGGGGTTTGATACAGAGTCAAGCTCCCTCTCCACCGTCCCCATCAAACACTCCCAGAACAGGTACAGCACGGGGTTAGATACAGAGTAAAGCTCCCTCGACACTGTCCCCATTAAACACTCCAGTGACAGGTACAGCACGGGGCGAGATACAGAGTAAAGCTCCCTCTACACTGTCCCCATCAAACACATCCAGGACAGGTGCAGCACGGGGTTAAATACAGAGTAAAGCTCCCTCTAAACTCTCCCCCATCAAACACTCCCAGGACAGGCAAGGAAAGGGGTTAGATACAGAGTAAAGCTCCCTCTCCACTGTCCCCATCAAACAGTCCCAGGACAGGTACAGCACGGGGTTAGATACAGAGTAAAGCTCCCTCTCCACTGTCCCCCATCAAACACTCCCAGGACAGGTACAGCACGGAGTTTGATGCAGAATCAAGCTCCCTCTCCACCGTCCCCATCAAACACTCCCAGAACTGGTACAGCACTGCGTTAGATACAGAGTGAAGCTCCCACTACACTGCCGCATCAAACACTCCCAGGACAGGTACAGCATGGGGTGAGATACAGAGTAAAGCTCCCTCTACACTGCCCCCATCACACACTCCCCGGATAGCTGCAGCACGGGGTTTCACACAGAGTAAAGCTCCCTCGACACTGTCCCCATCAAACACTCCAGGGGCAGGTACAGCACGGGGCGAGATACAGAGTAAAGCTCGGTCTTCACTGTCCCCTTCAAACCCTCCTAGGACAGGTACAGCAAGGGGTTAGATCCAGAGTCAATCTCCCTCTACACCGTCCCCATCAAACACTCCCAGAACAGGTACAACACGGGGTTCGATACAGAGTAAAGCTCCCTCGACACTGTCCCCATCAAACACTCCAGGGACAGGTACAGCACGGGGCTAGATACAGAGTAAAGCTCCCTCCACACTGTCCCCATCAAACACTCCAGGGACAGGTACAGCACGGGGTTAGATACAGAGTAAAGCTCCCTCTACACTGTCCCAATCAAACACACCCAGGACAGGTATAGCACGGGGTTAAATACAGAGTAAAGCTCCCCCTAAACAGTCCCCCATCAAACAGTCCCAGGACAGGCAAGGAAAGGGGTTAGATACAGAGTAAAGCTCCCTCGACATTGTCCCCATCAAACAGTCCCAGGACAGGTACAGCATGGGGTGAGATACAGAGTAAAGCTCCCTCTACACTGCCCCCATCAAACACTCCCCGGATAGCTGCAGCATGGGGTTTCACACAGAGTAAAGCTCCCTCGACACTGTCCCCATCAAACACTCCAGGGGCAGGTACAGCACGGGGCTAGATGCAGAGAAAAGCTCCCTCTACACTGTCCCCTTCAAACACTCCCAAGACAGGTACAGCACGGGGTTAGATCCAGAGTAAAGCTCCCTCTACACTGTCCCCATCAAACACTCCCAGGACAGGGACAGCAAAGGGGTTAGATACAGAGTAAAGCTCCCTCTACACTGCCCCCCGTCAAACACTCCCAGGAGAGGTACAGCACGGGGATAGATACAGAGTAAAGCTCCCTCTAATCTGTCCCCCATCAAACACTCCCAGGACAGATACAGCACGGGGTTTGATACAGAGTAAAGCTCCCTGTACACTGTCCCCATGAAACACTCCCAGGACAGGTGCAGCATGGGATTAGATACAGAGTAAAGCTCGCTGTACACTGTCCCCAACAAACACACCCAGGAAAGGTGGAGCATGGGGTTAGATACAGAGTAAAGCTCCCACGACACTGTCCGCATCAAACACACCCAGGACAGATACAGCACGGGGTTCGATACAGAGTAAAGCTCCCTGTACACTGTCCCCATGAAACACACTCAGGACAGGTGCAGCACGGGGTTAGATACAGAGTAAAGCTCCCTCGACACTGTCCCCATCAAACACTCACAGGACAGGTACAGCACAGGGATAGATACAGAGTAAAGCTCCCTCTAAACTGTCCCCCATCAAACACTCCCAGAACAGGTACAGCACGGGATTACATAAAGAGTAAAGCTCCCTCTACACTGTCCCCACCGAACACACCCAGGACAGGTACAGCATGGGGTGACATAAAGAGTAAAGCTCCCTCTACACCGTTCCCATCCAACAATCCCAGGACATGTACAGCACGGGGTACGATACAGAGTAAAGCTCTCTCTACACTGTCGCCATTAAATACTCCCAGGACAGATGCAGCACAGGGATAGATGAAGAGGGAAGCTCACTCTACACTGTCCAGATCAAACAATTCCCCGGATAGATACACCATGGAGTTAGATACAGAGTAAAGCTCCCTCTACACTGTCGCCATTAAATACTCCCAGGACAGATAAAGCAAGGCATTAGATGCAGAGTAAAGCTGCCTCGACACTGTCCCCTTCAAACACTCCCAGGAAAGGTGGAGCATGGGGTTAGATACAAAGTAAAGCTCCCACGACACTGTCCGCATCAAACACACCCAGGACAGATACAGGACGGTGTTAGATACAGAGTAAAGCTCCCTGTACACTATCCCCATGAAACACACTCAGGACAAGTGCAGCACGGGGTTAGATACAGAGTAAAGCTCCCTCGACACTGTCCCCATCAAACACTCCCAGGACAGGTACAGCACAGGGATAGATACAGAGTAAAGCTCCGTCTAAACTGTCCCCCATTAAACACTCCCAGAACAGGTACAGCACGGGGTTAGATACAGAGTAAAGCTCCCTCTACACTGTCCCCACCAAACACACCAAGGACAGGTACAGCACGGGGTTAGATACAGAGTAAAGCTCCCTCGACACTGTCCCCACCAATCACACTCAGTACAGGTACAGCATGGGGTTAGATAAAGAGTAAAGCTCCCTCTACACCGTCCCCATCAAACAATCCCAGGACATGTACAGCACGGGGTTAGATCCAGAGTAAAGCTCCCTCTAAACTGTCCCCCATCAAACACTCCCAGGACAGGCAAGGAAAGCGGTTTGATACAGAGTAAAGCTCCCTCTGCACTGTCCCCATCAAACAGTCCCAGGACAGGTACAGCACGGGGTTTGATACAGAGTCAAGCTCCCTCTGCACCGTCCCCATCAAACACTCCCAGAACAGGTACAGCACGGGGTTAGATACAGAGTAAAGCTCCCTCTACACTGTCCCCCATCAAACACTCCCAGGACAGGTACAGCATGGGCTTAGATACAGAGTAAAGCTCCCTCTACACTGTCCCCCATCAAATAATCCCAGGACAGGTACAGCATGGGGTTAGATACAGAGTAAAGCTCCCTCTACACTGTCCCCCATCAAACAATCCAAGGACAGGTACAGCACGGGGTTAGATACAGAGTAAAGCTCTCTCGACTCTGTCGCCATTAAATACTCCCAGGACAGATACAGCACAGGGATAGATGCAGAGTGAAGCTCACTCTACACTGTCCCGATCAAACAATTCCCAGGATAGATACAGCATGGAGTTAGATACAGAGTAAAGCTCCCTCTACACTGTCGCCATTAAATACTCCCAGGAGAGATACAGCAAGGCTTTAGATGCAGAGTAAAGCTGCCTCGACACTGTCCCCTTCATACACTCCCAGGACAGATACAGCACGGGGTTAGATACAGAGTAAAGCTCCCTCGACACTGTCACCATCAAACACACTCAGGACAGGTACAGCATGGGGTTAGGTACAGAGTAAAGCTCCCTCTACACTGTCCCCATCAAATACTCCCAGGACAGGTACAGCACGGGGTTAGATTCAGAGTAAAGCTCCCTCGACACTGTCCCGATCAAACACTCCCAGGACAGGTACAGCACGGGGTAAGATTCAGAGTAAAGCTCCCTCGACACTGTCCCCATCAAATACTCCCAGGACAGGTACAGCACGGGGTTAGATGCAGAGTGAAGCTCACTCTACACTGTCCCCATTATACACTCCCAGGATAGGTACAGCATGGAGTTAGATACAGAGTAAAGCTCCCCCGACACTGTCGCCATCAAAAACTCCCAGGACAGGGACAGCACGGGGTTAGATACAGAGTAAAGCTCCCTCGACACTGACCCCATCAAACACTCGCAGGACAAGTACAGCACGGGGTTAGATCCAGAGTAAAGTTCCCTCTAAACTGTTCCCCATCAAACACTCCCAGGACAGGCAAGGAAAGCGGTTAGATACAGAGTAAAGCTCCCTCTCCACTGTCCCCATCAAACACTCTCAGGACAGGTACAGCACGGGGTTAGATACAGAGTAAAGCTCCCTCTCCACTGTCCCCATCAAACACACCCAGGACAGGTACAGCACGGGGTTAAATACAGAATAAAGCTCCCTCTAAACTGTCCCCCATCAAACACTCCCAGGAAAAGCAAGGAAAGAGGTGAGATACAGAGTAAAGCTCCCTCTCCACTCTCCGCATCAAACACTCCCAGGACAGGTACAGCACGGGTTTAGATACAGAGTAAAGCACCCTCTCCACTGCCGCCATCAAACACTCCCAGGACAGGTACAGCACGGAGTTTGATACAGAGTCAAGCTCCCTCTCCACCGTCCCCATCAAACACTCCCAGAACTGGTACAGCACGGCGTTAGATACAGAGTAAGCTCCCTCTACACTGTCCCCATCAAACACTCCAGGGGCAGGTGCAGCACGGGGCTAGATACAGAGTAAAGCTCCCTCTACACTGTCCCCATCAAACACTCCCAGGACAGGTACAGCACGGGGTTAGATACAGAGTAAAGCTGACTCTCCACTGTCCCCCATCAAACACTCCCAGGACAGGTACAGCACGGGGTTTGATACAGAGTCAAGCTCCCTCTCCACCGTCCCCATCAAACAGTCCCAGAACCGGTACAGCACGGGGTTAGATACAGAGTAAAGCTCCCTCGACACTGTCCCCATCAAACACATCCAGGACAGGTACAGCATGGGGTTAGATACAGAGTAAAGCTCCCTCTCCACTGTCCCCCATCAAACACTCCCAGGACAGGTACAGCACGGAGTTTGATGCAGAATCAAGCTCCCTCTCCACCGTCCCCATCAAAAACTCCCAGAACTGGTACAGCACTGCGTTAGATACAGAGTGAAGCTCCCTCTGCACTGTCCGCATCAAACACTCCCAGGACAGGTACAGCATGGGGTGAGATACAGAGTAAAGCTCCCTCTACACTGCCTCCATCACACACTCCCCGGATAGCCGCAGCACGGGGTTTCACACAGAGTAAAGCTCCCTCGACACTGTCCCCATCAAACACTCCAGGGGCAGGTACAGCACGGGGCGAGATACAGAGTAAAGCTCGGTCTTCACTGTCCCCTTCAAACCCTCCTAGGACAGGTACAGCAAGGGGTTAGATCCAGAGTCAATCTCCCTCTACACCGTCCCCATCAAACACTCCCAGAACAGGTACAGCACGGGGTTAGATACAGAGTAAAGCTCCCTCGACACTGTCCCCATCAAACACTCCAGGGACAGGTACAGCACGGGGCTAGATACAGAGTAAAGCTCCCTCCACACTGTCCCCATCAAACACTCCAGGGACAGGTACAGCACGGGGTTAGATACAGAGTAAAGCTCCCTCTGCACTGTCCCAATCAAACACACCCAGGACAGGTACATCACGGGGTTAGATACAGAGTAAAGCTCCCTCTAAACAGTCCCCCATCAAACACTCCCAGGACGGGCAAGGAAAGGGGTTAGATACAGAGTAAAGCTCCCTCGACACTGTCCCCATCAAACAGTCCCAGGACAGGTACAGCATGGGTTGAGATACAGAGTAAAGCTCCCTCTACACTGCCCCCATCAAACACTCCCCGGATAGCTGCAGCATGGGGTTTCACACGGAGTAAAGCTCCCTCTACACTGTCCCCATCAAACACTCCAGGGGCAGGTACAGCACGGGGCTAGATGCAGAGAAAAGCTCCCTCTACACTGTCCCCTTCAAACACTCCCAGGACAGGTACAGCACGGGGTTAGATCCAGAGTAAAGCTCCCTCTACACTGTCCCCATCAAACACTCCCAGGACAGGGACAGCAAAGGGGTTTGATACAGAGTAAAGCTCCCTCTACACTGCCCCCCGTCAAACACTCCCAGGAGAGGTACAGCACGGGGATAGATACAGAGTAAAGCTCCCTCTAATCTGTCCCCCATCAAACACTCCCAGGACAGATACAGTACAGGGTTAGATAGAGAAAATCTCCCTCTACACTTTCCCCATGAAACACTCCCAGGACAGGTGCAGCATGGGATTAGATACAGAGTAAAGCTCGCTGTACACTGTCCCCAACAAACACACCCAGGAAAGGTGGAGCATGGGGTTAGATACAGAGTAAAGCTCCAACGACACTGTCCGCATCAAACACACCCAGGACAGATACAGCACGGGGTTCGATACAGAGTAAAGCTCCCTGTACACTGTCCCCATGAAACACACTCAGGACAGGTGCAGCACGGGGTTAGATACAGAGTAAAGCTCCCTCGACACTGTCCCCATCAAACACTCACAGGACAGGTACAGCACAGGGATAGATACAGAGTAAAGCTCCCTCTAAACTGTCCCCCATCAAACACTCCCAGAACAGGTACAGCACGGGATTACATAAAGAGTAAAGCTCCCTCTACACTGTCCCCACCAAACACACCCAGGACAGGTACAGCATGGGGTGACATAAAGAGTAAAGCTCCCTCTACACCGTTCCCATCCAACAATCCCAGGACATGTACAGCACGGGGTTCGATACAGAGTAAAGCTCTCTCTCCACTGTCGCCATTAAATACTCCCAGGACAGATACCGCACAGGGATACATGAAGAGTGAAGCTCACTCTGCACTGTCCAGATCAAACAATTCCCAGGATAGATACACCATGGAGTTAGATACAGAGTAAAGCTCCCTCTACACTGTCGCCATTAAATACTCCCAGGACAGATACAGCAAGGCATTGGATGCAGAGTAAAGCTGCCTCGACACTGTCCCCTTCATACACTCCCAGGACAGATACAGCACGGGGTTAGATACAGAGTAAAGCTCCCCC
This sequence comes from Mustelus asterias, assembly GCF_964213995.1. Taxonomy (NCBI): domain Eukaryota; kingdom Metazoa; phylum Chordata; class Chondrichthyes; order Carcharhiniformes; family Triakidae; genus Mustelus; species Mustelus asterias. The sequence goes on along the minus strand of NW_027591037.1, from coordinate 64,283 downwards.
GACACTGTCCCCATCAAACACTCCTACGACAGATACAGCACGGGATTAGATACAGAGTAAAGCTCCCTCTACACTGTCCCCCATCAAATACTCCCAGGACAGGTCCAGCACGGTGTTAGATACAGAGTAAAGCTCCCTCTACACCGTCCCCATCAGACACTCCCAGGACAGGTACAGCACGGGGTTAGAAACAGAGTAAAGCTCCCTCGACACTGTCCCCATCAATCACTCCCAGGACGGGTACAGCACGGGGTTGGAAACAGAGTAAAGCTCCCTCGACACTGTCCCCATCAAACACTCCCAGGACGGGTACAGCACGGGGTTAGATACAGAGTAAAGCTCCCTCGACACTGTCCCCATCAAACACTCCCAGGACGGGTACAGCACGGGGTAAGATACAGAGTAAAGCTCCCTCGACACTGTCCCCATCAAACACTCGCAGGATAGGTGCAGCACGGGGGTAGATGCAGAGTAATGCTCCCTCTACGCTGTCCCCTTCAAACACTCCCAGGACAGGTACAGCACGGGGTTAGATACAGAGTAAAGCTCCCTCTACACTGTCCCCTTCAAAGACTCCCAGGACATGTACAGCACGGGGTTAGATCCAGAGTAAAGCTCCCTCTACAGTGTCCCCATCAAACACTCCCAGGACACGGACAGCACGGGGTTCGATACAGAGTAAAGCTCCCTCGACACTGCCCGCATCAAACACTCCCAGGACAGGTACAGCACGGGGTTAGACACAGAGTAAAGTTCCCTCTACACTGTCCAAATCAAACACTCTCAGGATAGGTCCAGCACAGGGTGAGATACAGAGTAAAGGTCCCTCTGCACTGTCCGCATCACACACACCCTGGACAGGTACAGTACGGGGTTAGATGCAAAGTAAAGTTCCCTCTACACTGTCCCCATCAAACACTCCCAGGACAGGTACAGCACAGGGTTAGATACAGAGTAAAGCTCCCTCTACACTGTCCCCATCAAACACTCCCAGGACAGTTACAGCACGGGGTTAGATACAGAGTAAAGCTCCCTCTGCACTGTCCACATCAAACACTCTCAGGACAGGTGCAGCACGGGGTTAGATACAGAGTAAAGCTCCCTCTACACTGTCCCCATCAAACACTCCCAGGACAGGTACAGCACAGGGTTAGATACAGAGTAAAGCTCCCTCTACACTGTCCCCATCAAACACTCCCAGGACAGTTACAGCACGGGGTTAGATACAGAGAAAAGCTCCCTCTGCACTGTCCCCATCAAACCCCCCCAGGACATGTTCAGCATGGGGTTACAGAATAAAGCTCCCTGCACACTGTCCCCATCAAACTCACACAGGACAGATACAGCACGGGGTTAGATACAGAGAAAAGCTCCCTCTACACTGTCCCCTTCAAACACCCCCAGGACATGTTCAGCATGGGGTTACAGAATAAAGCTCCCTGCACACTGTCCCCATCAAACACACCCAGGACAGACACAGCACGGGTTTAGATACAAAGTAAAGTTCCCTCTACACTGTCCCCATCAAATAGTCCCAGGACAGATAGAGCACGGGGTTTGATGCAGAGTAAAGCTCCCTCTACACTGTCCCCATCACACACTCCCAGGAAAGGTACAGCACGGGGTTAGATACAGAGTAAAGCTCCCTCTACACTGTCCACATCACACACTCCCAGGACAGGTACAGCACAGGGTTAGATACAGAGTAAAGCTCCCTCCACACTGTCCCCATCAAACACTGCCAGGACAGGTACAGCACGGGGCTAGATATAGAGTAAAGCTACCTCCACACTGTCCCCATCAAACACTCCCAGGACAGGTACAGCACGGGGTTAGATACAGAGTAAAGCTCCCTCTACACTGTCCCCATCAAACACCCCCAGGATAGATACAGCACGGGGTTAGATACAGAGTAAAGCTCCCTCCACACTGTCCCCATCAAACACTCCCAGGACTGGTACAGCACGGCGTTAGATGGAGAGTAAAACCCCCTCTACACTGTCCCCATCAAACACTCACAGGACATGTTCAGCATGGGGTTACAGAATAAAGCTCCCTGCACACTGTCCCCATCAAACACACACAGGACAGATACAACACGGGGTTAGATACAGAGTAAAGCTCCCTCTGCACTGTCCCCATCAAACACACACAGGACAGATACAACACGGGGTTAGATACAGAGTAAAGCTCCCTCTGCACTGTCCTCATCAAACACACACAGGACAGATACAACACGGGGTTAGATACAGAGTAAAGCTCCCTCTACACTGACCCGATCAAACACTCCCAGGACAGATAGAGCATGGGGTTAGATACAGAGTAAAGCTCCCTCTACACTGTCCCCATCAAACACGCCCAGGACAGATAGAGCATGGGGTTAGGTACAGAGTAAAGCTCCCTCTATACTGTCCCCTACCAAACACTCCCTGGACAGGTAGAGCACGGAGTTCGATACAGAGTAAAGCTCCCTCTATACTGTCCCCCTTCAAACACTCCCAGGACAGGTACAGCACGGTGTTAGATACAGAGTAAAGTTCCCTCTACACTGTCCCCATCAAACACATCCAGGACAGGAACAGCACGGGGTGAGGTACCCAGAAACGACCCCTCTACACTGTCCTGATCAAATATTCCCAGGACAGGTACAGCACGGGGTTAGATACAAAGTAAAGTTCCATCTACACTGTCCCCATCAATCACTCCCAGGACAAGGACAGCATGGGCTAGGTACAGGATCAAGTTCCCTCTACACTGTCCGCATCACACACTCCCCGGACTGGTACAGCACGGGGTTAGATGCAAAGTAAAGTTCCCTCTACACTGTCCCCATCAAACACTCCCAGGGCAGGTACAGCACGGGGTTAGATACAGAGTAAAGTTCCCTCTACACTGTCCCCATCATTGTGTGCGAGTGAGAGAGAATATGTGCGTGTTTGTGTGTGTGTGTGAGAGAGAGAGGGAATGTGTGAGAGACAGTGTTTGAGAGAGACAGAGAGTGTGCGAGAGAGAGACTGTGTGTGTGAGTGTGTGTGAGAGAGTGTATATGTGAGAGAGTGTGAGAGAGTGCATGAGAGAGTGTGTGAGCATAAAAGTGTGTGTGTGAGAGAGAGAGAGTACGTGTGTGAGAGAGAGTGTGTGTGTGAGAGAGAAAGTACGTGTGTGAGAGAGAGTGTGTGTGTAAGAGAGAGAGCGTGTGTATGTGTGAGTGCGTAAGAGTGCGCGTGTGTATGAGAGAGAGTCTTGTGTGTGAGAGAAAGAGCGCGTGTATGTGTGGGTGTGAGTGTGTCTGTGTGAGAGAGTGCATGTGTTCGAGACTGTGTGAGCGTGAAAGAGTGTGTGTGACAGTGTGTGTGTGTGAGAGAGAGAGTGTGTGTGTGAGAGAGAGTGTGTGTGTGTGAGAGAGAGTGTGTGTATGTGTGTGTGTGAGATTATGTGTGTGTCTGAGAGTGTGTAAGAGAGAGAGTGTGTGTGTGAGAGAGAGTGTGTGTGTGTGTGCATGAGATTATGTGTGTGTCTGAGAGTGTGTAAGAGAGAGTGTGTGTGTGAGCTGATCTTTTTCTACACCCTATCGGTAACTGCAACACTATATTCTGCACCCTTTCCTCTCCTTCTCCCCTGTGTACTCTACGTACGGAATGTTTTGTCTGTATAGCGCACAAGAAACAATACTTTTCACTGCATCCCAATACAAATCAATCAAATCAAATCAAATTAACACGGTGAAGTTTGGACCCTGTGGGGTGACAGTTGTCTGAATACAGATTCTATCTTATTGTAACATTCAGGTACCACGTGTACTGAGCTCACCAGCGTTCTGTCTGTATTGTGTGAATCCAGTCTTGAAATCTCCACTCATGTTGCTAATTCTGCCAGGACAGAAACAGAAAGAGTGTTTGAATTCTCCGTGATTAGACCCCTTAACGATAAACAACATGGTGGATGAGAGGGATAGAGAGAGAGAGGAAGAGAGAGAGAGATGGAGCGATGCAGAGTAACAGAGAGATAGGGAGAGGGAGCAATGCAGAGAGTAACAGTTAGACAGTGAGGAATAGAGATTAATTCAGATGGATAGTGAGTGACAGGGGAGTCCGAGACGCTACATAAGCAAGGTAAAGATTTGAAAATGGGGGAGTGTTTCTTACCCACTTTTAAAAGACAATCCACACTCACACCAGTCACATTTCACACTCTCTGCTCAGTCCTGTGTTGGGGGGTGTTGAGTGTGGGATCAGTGTTTGCTTTTCTCAAACCGCACTGATATTCCCAACAAGGGCAAGAGGTTTCAGTGTTAAAAAATGTAAACATTTCAAAACAAAAGCAGACAGGATTTGGTTAAATCTCACGGGATCCAGGGTGAGGTAGCCAAATTGATATAAAATAGGCTTGATGACAGCAGGTTGTTGTAGAGGGTTGTTTTTTTGTCAAACTGGAGGCCTGTGACCAGCGGGGTGCCTCAGGGATCGGTGCTGGGTCCACTGTTATTTGTCATTTATATTAATGATTTGGATGAGAATTTAGGAGGCATGGTTCGTACGTTTGCCGATGACACCAACATTTATGGCATAGTGGACAGTGAAGAAGGTTATCTAGGATTGCAACGGGATCTTGATCAATTGGGCCAGTGGGCTGATGAATGGCAGATGGAGTTTAATTTAGATAAATGTGAGCTGATGCATTTTGGTGGATTGAACCAACGCAGGACTTACTCAGTTAATGGTAGGGTGTTGGTGAGAGTTACAGAACAAAGAGATCTCGGGGTACAGATTGATAACTCCTTGAAAGTGGAGTCACAGGTGGATAGAGTGGTGAAGAAGGCATTCCACATGCTTGGTTTCATTGGTCAGAACATTGAATACAGGAGTTGGGACGTCTTGTTGGAGTTATACAAGGCATTGGTAAGACCACACTTGGAATGCTGTGTATTGTTTTGGTCACCCTATTATAGAAAGGATATTTTTAAACTAGAAAGTGCGCAGAAAAGAATTACTGGGATGCTACAGGGTCTTGATGGTTTGAGTTATAATGAGAGGCTGGATAGTCTGGGACTTTTTGTCCTTGAGTTGACTTAGGCGTGGTCTTATAGAGGTCTATAAAATAATGAGGCATAAATATAGCAGCTTTATAGAACCTCAGTTAATCCGCACTTGGAATATAGTGTTCAATTCTGGTCGACACACTACCAGAAAAATGTGGAGGCTTTGGAGAGGATTCAGAAAAGATTTACCAGGATGTTGCCTGGTATGGAGGGCATTAGCAATGAGGAGAGGTTGGAGAAACTTGATTTGTTCTCATTGGAACGACAGAGGTTGAGGGGTGAACTGGTAGAAGTCTACAAGATTATGAGGGGCATGGACAGAGTGGATATTCAGAAGCTTTTTCTCTGGGTCGAAGAGTCAATTACTCGGGGGCATAAGTTTCAGGTGCGAGAGGCAAGGTTTAAAGGAGATGTACGAGGCATGTTTTTTACACAGAGGGTGGTGGGTGCCTGGAACTCACTGCCGGGGAGGTAGTGGAAGCAGACACAATCGTGAGTTTTACGGAGTGTCTGGACAATTACATGAATAGGATGGGAATAGAGGGATACGGTCCCCGGAAGGGTAGGGGGTTTTAGTTCAGTCGGGCAGCATGGTCGGTGCAGGCTTGGAGGGCCGAAGGGACTGTTCCTGTGCTGTAATTTTTGTTGTCCTTTGATAAGCTCGTCAACATCTTTTCCAAAAGGGAGAGGAGTCTAAAACTAGAGGGCACAGGTTTAAGGTGAGAGAGGAGAGGGTCCAGAGGGCAATTCTTTTCACACAGAGGGTGGTGAGGAATTGGAACAAGCTGCCAGAGGTCGTAGTAGCGGCGGGTACAATTTTATATTTTAGAAAGCATTTAGACAGTTATATTGGGAAGATTGGTATGGAGGGATATATGTCAAACAGGCAAATGGTACTAGCTTAATGGTAAAATCTGGGTGGCATGGACAAGTTTGGCCAAAGGGCTTGTTTCCAATGTGTAAATCTTTATGTCTCTACCCCGCTGGGCCCTGTAAGAACTCTCTGAGTTTGAATGAGATCACCTCTCATTCTTCCAAAGTGCATAAAATAAAAGTCCAGTCTATTGAATCTTTCCTCAGGGGACACTCCCTCCACCCCTGGAATTAATGCAGTGAAACGTCATTGAAGTCTCTCAACAAGAATGTATTTCCTTAGGTAAGAGGATAAAACTGTACACAACACTGTGTGTGTGGTTAAAGCCCCAGTTTGTGTCTTTGTTTGACTGTATTTGGACACAAACTCACACACCACACATGTGGATAAATGTGATGTTATCCACTTTGAACGGAGAAACAGAATGGCAGAGTATAGGTTAAATGGTGATAGATTGGGAATGATGGTGTACAAAGGGACCTGGATGTCCTTATACACCAGTCACTGGAAGTGAGCTTGCAGGAAAGCAAGCAGTTAGGAAGACCAATGGGATGTTGTCCTTCTTTGCAAGAGGATGTGAGTCCAGGAGCAAGGATGTCTTACTGCAGCTGGACAGGACCACACCTGGAGTATTGTGGACAGTTTTGCTCTCCTTATCTGAGAAAGCATTGAAGAAAATTGCTCACTGTGAACAAACCTAAAAAAGCTGACTGATGTTTCATTCCAGATTCTCAGAGGGAGAGAGAGAGAGATTCAGAGAAAACACAGGCTGAGTGAGTGAGAAAAAGGGAGTGACAGAGATCAAGAGGGGGACCGAGAGATAGTGAGTGAGAGAAATATATCAGTCAGAGTGCATCGGAAAAGGAGGATTGGGATTTGTCAGCCTTGCTTTATGGAAAGCTTTAGTGTTTGGTCAGAATGTTAACACGGTGATGTTTGGAGCCTCTGGGGTGACAGTTGTCTGAATACAGATTCTATCTCATTGTAACATTAATGTACCACGTGTACTGAGCTCACCAACATTTGCAAACCATCGTTTGAAGAAAGCTTGCTGTTTATATTGTATGAATCCAGCCCTTTGGAAATGTAGTCAGTCTTATTCAGGAAAAGGACAAGCTAATTTCAGAGGGAGAGATACAGATACAGAGGCAGGCTGGGACTGAAACAGGATGGGATTGTGCTGTACAGGTTTCAGAGCTGACACTGAGACACACACAAGATGTACAGTCGCAGATTGTACCTGACACTTACAAAAAAACGTCGCAAATAGGAACAGGAGGAGACCATTCGGCCCATCGAGACTGCACCGACAATAATCCCACCCTATCCCCGTAACACCACACATTTACCCTGCTGATCCCCCCCGAAACTAGGGTCAATTTGTCACGGCCAATCAACCAACCTGGGCATCTTTTGACTGTGGGAGGAAACCGGAGCACCCGGAGGAAACCATGATCAGCCATGGTCACAATGGATGGCGGAGCAGGATGGAAGGGCTGAATGGCCTCCACCTGTTCCTATTTTCTATGTTTCTTTGTAAGTTCCACGTGGCAAAGTGTTTCTTCATTTCACTCCTAAAAGTCTAAAATACCAAACATTGTCTAAAATCAAATGTCCCCAAGTCCTGGACTCCCCAACCAGCAGAAAATGTTCCTCTTTATCAGCATCTGTGGGTCATCCTGACTCGAAACATTGGCTCCATTCCCTCTCCACAGATGCTGTTTAATGCGTTTCACTGCATTAAAACCTGCTGAGATTTTCTGTTTTTGTTTCAGCGCCTGTTCGGCGACACTGAGGGAGAATTTAGCATGGCCAACGCACCCTAACCATCGTGTCTTTCGAACTGTGGGGGGAAAGTGGAGCAGGCGGAGGAAACCCACGCAGACACGGGGAGAATGTACAGACTCCGCACAGACAGTGACCCAAGCCTGGAATCGACCCCGGGTCCCTGGCGCTCTGAGGCAGCACTGCTAACCTCTGTGCCACCCATGATTCCTGCATATGCAGTATTCTGTTTTTAGCTTTCTTCTTTATTAACCCTCTCCATTTCACTTATTATTTTGAAGGGTTTCATTAAATCACTCCTTAACCTCAATCCCAGTGTTTCAGAGTAAATCTTCATCGACACAAAAACCATACAATCACCACAGTGCAGAAGGAGGCCATTCAGCCTATCGGGTCTGTACTGACTCTCCGAAAGAGCATCTATCCGCATAACGCCATGCATTTACCAGAGCTAATTCCCCGAACCTACACATCCCTGGACACTAAGGGGCAATTTAGCATGGCCAATTAACCTAAACCGCACACCTTTGGAGTGTGGGAGGAAACCGGGGCACCCGGAGGAAACCCGCTCAGACACGGGGAGAATGTGCAAACTCCACACAAGACAGTCACCCGAGGCTGGAATTGAACCCGTGTTCCTGACGCTGTGAGGCAGCAGTGCCAACCACTGTGCCATTGTACCACCCTGCTCAGAAAACACTTCCAACCCAAACACAACACACAGAGTAAAATCCCCTCTGCTCTGTCCAAGGAATTTTTAATTGCAGATTTTTAGATTGACTTTTTAGGAAAAACAGAACTCAAATTGCTCAGCATCCCAGAGTGGACTCTTGTTTATTCCAACCATGATCTCATCTCTGCAGATTCAAACATGAAGTTTAAGCTGTGGATACAGTTGTGTCTGTCTGTTTCAGAGTTTGTGTATTCAGTCTTTCACTGCCTTTTAAACTTCTCTGAAGAATTTGAATGCTGGATGTTGCTTAATCATTCCTTTCTCTCAGCACATGGAACTGGTGAAACTTCAAGGGTCACAATCTAATGTCAGTAACAAAGAACTGTATCTTTATTCATCCATCATTTCCAATCTCTGAATAGATCACACACATTTCCAGAATGCAGGAAGCTCTCAATGGAAACTGCTTCCAATTATTCCCCAATACAATTGTTCACACGTTACTGTAAACTACATTCCACTGACATTCCCAAAGCAGCCACAGAAAAGTGACTGGTTATTTTAAACATTGAAACTGAACTATATTAACTTACGATTCACTCACATTGTACAGAAATGTTGACCCTGTGGGATGACAGTTTGGGGGTAACATTGCAACATTAAGGTGCCCTGCGTATTGTGTTTGACAACATTTGCAGCATTTCCAAAATATCAGCGACATTGCTGTGTGTATTGTGTGAATCAAGCTGTGAAATATCCACACATATTGAACTCCCACTGCTGCTGCCTTTTCATCATTTATAAACACACAAACTAGAAGCAGGAGGAGGCCATTCGGCCCTTCCAGCCTGCTCCAACATTCATTATGATCATGGCTTTTCATCAAATTCAACATCCTGATCCCACTTTAGCCCCAAGAGCTCCATCCAATTGCTGGATAAAATTAGATCCCTGTTTGTTCCCACATTGAAGCGATCGAAGAGTGGATACCTCAAGTATTTCGATGCAGAGAAAACCTTCCTCGACACTGTCCCCACCAAACACACTCAGGACAGATACAGCACGGGGTTAGATACAGAGTAAAGCTCGCTGTACACTGTCCCCATCAAACACACCCAGGACAGATACAGCACGGGGTTACATACAGAGTAAAGCTCCCTCTACACTGTCCCCATCAAACACTCCCAGGACAGACACAGCAAAGAGTTCGATACAGAGTAAAGCTCCCTCCATACTGTCCCCATCAAACACTCCCAGGGCAGATACAGCATGGGTGTAGATACAGAGTAAAGCTCCCTCTACACTATCCCCATCAAACACTCCCAGGACAGATACAGCACGGGGTTCGATACAGAGTAAAGCTCCCTCTACACTGTCCCCATCAAACACTAACAGGACAGGTACAGCACGGGGTTAGATGCAGAGTAAAGCTCCCACTACACTGTCCCCATCAAACACTCCCAAGACAGGTACAGCACGGGGTTCGATACAGAGTAAAGCTCCCTCTACACTGTCCCCATCAAACACTCCCAGGACAGGTACAGCACGGGGTTAGATACAGAGTAAACCTCCCACTACACTGTCCCCATCAAACACTCCCAAGACAGGTACAGCAAGCACAACACGGGGTTAGGTACAGAATAAAGGTTCCTCTACACTGTCCCCATCAAACACTCCCAGAACAGGTACAGCATGGGGTTAGATACAGAGTAAAGCTCACTGTACAGTCCCCATCAAACAGTCCCAGAACAGATACAGCACGTGGTTAGATATAGAGTAAAGCTCCCTCTACACTATCCCCATCAAACACTCCCAGGACATGTACAGCACGGGTTGAGATACAGAGTAAACCTCCCTCTACACTGTCCCCATCCAACACACCCAGGACAGGTACAGCACGGGGTTAGATACAGAGTAAAGCTCCCTCCACAATATCCCCATCAGACAAACCAAGGACAGGTACAGCACGGGATTAGATAGAGAGGAAAGCTCCCTCAACACTGTCCCCATGAAACACTCCCAGGACAGGTACAGCATGGGGTTAGATACAGAGTAGATCTCCCTCTCCACTGTCCCCATCAAACACTCCCAGGACATGTACAGCACGGGTTAAGATACAGAGTGAAGCTCCCTCGACAATGTCCCCATCAAACACACCCAGGACAGGTACAGCACGTGTTTAGATACAGAGTGAAGCTCCCTCTACACTGTCCCCCATCAAACACTCCCAGGACAGGTACAGCACGGGGTTAGATACAGAGTAAAGCTCCCTCTACACTGTCCCCATCAAACACACCCAGGACAGGTACAGCACAGTTTAGATACAGAGTGAAGCTCCCTATACACTGTCCCCATCAAATAATCCAATGACAGATACAGCATGGTGCTAGATTAAAGGAAAAGCTGCCTCCACATTGTGCACATCAAACACACCCAGGACAGGTACAGCACGGGAGAGAAAGTGTGTGTGAGAGAGAGTGTGTGTGTGAGAGAGAGAGAGTGTGTGTGAGAGAGTGTGTGCGAGAGAGAGAGCGTGTGCGAGAGAGAGAGCGTGTGTGTGAGAGAGAGCGTGTACAAGAGAGAGCGAGCGCGTGAGAGAGTGCGTGTGTGTGTATGAGACAGTGTGTGTGCGAGAGAGAGTGTGAGTGCGAGAGAGAGTGTGTGTGTGAGAGAGAGTCTGTGTGTGAGAGAGAGTCTGTGTGTGAGAGAGAGTGTGTGTGTGAGAGAGAGTGTGTGTGTGAGAGGGAGTGTGTGTGTGAGAGGGAGTGTGTGTGTGAGAGGGAGTGTGTGTGTGAGAGGGAGTGTGTGTGTGAGAGGGAGTGTGTGTGTGAGAGGGAGTGTGTGTGTGAGAGGGAGTGTGTGTGTGAGAGGGAGTGTGTGTGTGAGAGGGAGTGTGTGTGTGAGAGGGAGAGTGTGTGTGAGAGAGAGTGTGTGTGTTTGAGAGAGAGTGTATGTGTGTGAGAGAGAGAGTATGTGTGAGAGAGAAAGTGTGTGTGACAGAGCGAAAGAGCATGTGTGTGAGAGAGAGAGTGCGTAAGAGATAGTGTATGTGTGTGTGAGAGACAGAGAGAGCATGTGTGTGTGTGTGTGCCTGAGAGTGTGTAAGGAGAGCGTGTGTGTGACCTGATCTTCCTCTACAGTCTATCAGTAACTGAAACACGGGATTAGATGCAAAGTAAAGCTCCCTCGACACTGATCCCATCAAACACTCCCAGGAAAGGTACAGGTACAGCACAGAGTTCGATACAGAGTAAAGCTCTCTCTACACTGTTCCCATCAAACGCTCCCAGGACAGATACAGCACGGGGTTAGATACAGAGTGAAGCTCCCTCTACACTGTTCCCATCAAACACTCCCAGGACAGGTACAGCAAGCACAACACGGGGTTAGGTACAGAATAAAGGTTCCTCTACACTGTCCCCATCAAACACTCCCAGAACAGGTACAGCATGGGGTTAGATACAGAGTAAAGCTCACTGTACAGTCCCCATCAAACAGTCCCAGAACAGATACATCACGGGGTTAGATATAGAGTAAAGCTCCCTCTACACTATCCCCATCAAACACTCCCAGGACATGTACAGCACGGGTTGAGATACAGAGTAAACCTCCCTCTACACTGTCCCCATCCAACACACCCAGGACAGGTACAGCACGGGGTTAGATACAGAGTAAAGCTCCCTCCACAATATCCCCATCAGACAAACCAAGGACAGGTACAGCACGGGATTAGATAGAGAGGAAAGCTTCCTCAACACTGTCCCCATGAAACACTCCCAGGACAGGTACAGCATGGGGTTAGATACAGAGTAGATCTCCCTCTCCACTGTCCCCATCAAACACTCCCAGGACATGTACAGCACGGGTTAAGATACAGAGTGAAGCTCCCTCGACAATGTCCCCATCAAACACACCCAGGACAGGTACAGCACGTGTTTAGATACAGAGTGAAGCTCCCTCTACACTGTCCCCCATCAAACACTCCCAGGACAGGTACAGCACGGGGTTAGATACAGAGTAAAGCTCCCTCTACACTGTCCCCATCAAACACACCCAGGACAGGTACAGCACAGGTTTAGATACAGAGTGTTTCTCCCTATACACTGTCCCCATCAAATAATCCAATGACAGATACAGCATGGTGCTAGATTAAAGGAAAAGCTGCCTCCACATTGTGCACATCAAACACACCCAGGACAGGTACAGCACGGGAGAGAAAGTGTGTGTAAGAGAGAGTGTGTGTGTGAGAGAGAGAGAGTGTGTGTGAGAGAGTGTGTGCGAGAGAGAGAGCGTGTGCGAGAGAGAGAGCGTGTGTGTGAGAGAGAGCGTGTACAAGAGAGAGCGAGCGCGTGAGAGAGTGCGTGTGTGTGTATGAGACAGTGTGTGTGCGAGAGAGAGTGTGAGTGCGAGAGAGAGTGTGTGTGTGAGAGAGAGTCTGTGTGTGAGAGAGAGTCTGTGTGTGAGAGAGAGTGTGTGTGTGAGAGAGAGTGTGTGTGTGAGAGGGAGTGTGTGTGTGAGAGGGAGTGTGTGTGTGAGAGGGAGTGTGTGTGTGAGAGGGAGTGTGTGTGTGAGAGGGAGTGTGTGTGTGAGAGGGAGTGTGTGTGTGAGAGGGAGTGTGTGTGTGAGAGGGAGTGTGTGTGTGAGAGGGAGAGTGTGTGTGAGAGAGAGTGTGTGTGTTTGAGAGAGAGTGTATGTGTGTGAGAGAGAGAGTATGTGTGAGAGAGAAAGTGTGTGTGACAGAGCGAAAGAGCATGTGTGTGAGAGAGAGAGTGCGTAAGAGATAGTGTATGTGTGTGTGAGAGACAGAGAGAGCATGTGTGTGTGTGTGTGCCTGAGAGTGTGTAAGGAGAGCGTGTGTGTGACCTGATCTTCCTCTACAGTCTATCAGTAACTGAAACACGGGATTAGATGCAAAGTAAAGCTCCCTCGACACTGATCCCATCAAACACTCCCAGGAAAGGTACAGGTACAGCACAGAGTTCGATACAGAGTAAAGCTCTCTCTACACTGTTCCCATCAAACGCTCCCAGGACAGATACAGCACGGGGTTAGATACAGAGTAAAGCTCCCTCTACACTGTTCCCATCAAACACTCCCAGGACAGATACAGGAAGTGGTTAGATACAGAGTAAATCTCCCACTTCACTGTTCCATCAAACACTCCCAGGACAGAAACAGCACGGGGTTAGATACAGAGAAAAGGTCCCTCTACACTGTCCCCAACAAATACTCCCAGGACAGGTACAGCACAGGGTTAGATACAGAGTAAAGCTCCCTCTACACTGTCCCCATCAAACACTCCCAGGACAGGTACAGCACGGGGTTAGATACAGAGTAAAGCTCCCTCTACACTGTCCCATCAAACACTCCCAGGACAGATACAGCACGGGGTTAGATACAGAGTAAAGCTCCCTCTACACTGTCCCATCAAACACTCCCAGGACAGGTACAGCACGGGGTCAGATACAGAGAAAAGCTCCCTCTACACTGTCCCCATCAAACACTCCCAGGACAGGGACAGCACGGGGTTAGATACAGAGAAAAGCTTCCTCTACACTGTCCCCATCAAACACTCCCAGGACAGGGACAGCACGGGGTCAGATACAGAGAAAAGCTTCCTCTACACTGTCCCCATCAAACACTCCCAGGACAGGTACAGCACGGGGTGAGATACAGAGAAAAGCTCACTCTACACTGTCCCCATCAAACACTCCCAGGACAGGTACAGCACGGGGTTAGATACAGAGTAAAGCTCCCTCTACACTGTCCCCATCAAACACTCCCAGGACAGGTACAGCACGGGGTTAGATACAGAGTAAAGCTCCCTCTACACTGTCCCATCAAACACTCCCAGGACAGATACAGCACGGGGTTAGATACAGAGTAAAGCTCCCTCGACACTGTCCCATCAAACACTCCCAGGACAGGTACAGCACGGGGTCAGATACAGAGAAAAGCTCCCACTTCACTGTCCTCATCAAACACTCCCAGGACAGGTACAGCACGGGGTTAGATACAGAGTAAAGCTCCCTCTACACTGTCCCCATCAAACACTCCCAGGACAGGGACAGCACGGGGTTAGATACAGAGAAAAGCTTCCTCTACACTGTCCCCATCAAACACTCCCAGGACAGGTACAGCACGGGGTTAGATACAGAGTAAAGCTCCCTCTACACTGTCCCCATCAAACACTCCCAGGACAGGGACAGCACGGGGTTTGATACAGAGAAAAGCTTCCTCTACACTGTCCCCATCAAACACTCCCAGGACAGGTACAGCACGGGGTGAGATACAGAGAAAAGCTCACTCTACACTGTCCCCATCAAACACTCCCAGGACAGGTACAGCACGGGGTTAGATACAGAGAAAAGCTCCCACTTCACTGTCCTCATCAGACACTCCAAGAACAGATACAGCAGGGGGTTAGATATGGAGTAAAGCTCCCTCTACAATATCCCCATCAGACAAACCAAGGACAGGTACAGCATGGGTTTAGATACAGAGTGAAGCTCCCTCGACACTGTCCCCATCAAACACTCCCAGGACAGGTACAGCATGGGTTTAGATACAGAGTGAAGCTCCCTTGACACTGTCCCCATCAAACACACCCAGGATAGGTACAGCATGGGTTTAGATACAGAGAGAAGCTCCCTATACACTGTCCGCATCAAATAATCCAATGACAGATACAGCATGGTGCTAGATTTAAGGAAAAGCTGCCTCCACATTGTGCACATCAAACACACCCAGGACAGGTACAGCACGGGGTTAGATACAGCTCAAATCTTCCTCTACATTTTGCCCCATCATTGTGTGTGTGTGTGAGAATGTGTGTGTGAGAGAATGTGTGTGTGTGTGAGAGAGAGAGAGTGTGTGTGTGTGAGAGAGAGTGTGTGCGAGAGAAAGAGTGTGTGAGAAAGTGTGTGTGTGAGAGAGTGTGTGCGAGAGAGAGTTTGTCTGAGAGAGAGTGTGTGTGAGAGAGAGTGTGTGTGAGAGAGTGTGTGCGAGAGAGTGTGTGCGAGAGAGAGAGTGTGCGTGTGTGTGAGAGAGTGTGTGTGTGTGAGAGTGTGTGCGTGAGAGAGAGAGTATATGTTTGAGAGAGATTGTATGTGTGAGAGAGAGAGTGTATGTGTGAGAGAGTGAGTGTATGTGTGTGAGAGAGAGTGTATGTGTGTGAGAGAGTGAGTGTATGTGTGCATGTGTGTGAGAGTGTGCCAGTGAGAGAGTGCATGGGTGAGAGTGTGTGAGCGTGAAAGTGTGTGTGAGAGAATGTGTGTGAGAAAGTGTGTGAGAGAGAAAGTGTGTGAGACAGAGAGAAAGAGTGTGTGTGTGTGAGAGAGAGAGTGCGTAAGAGATAGTGTATGTGTGTGTGAGAGACAGAGAGAGCATGTGTGTGTGTGTGGCTGAGAGTGTGTATGGAGAGCATGTGTGTGACCTGATCTTCCTCTACAGTCTATCAGTAACTGAAACACGGGATTAGATGCAAAGTAAAGCTCCCTCGACACTGTTCCCATCAAACACTCCCAGGACAGATACAGCACGGGCTCAGATACAGAGTAAAGCTTCCTCTACACTGTCCCCATCAAACACTCCCAGGACAGGTACAGCACGGGCTTAGATACAGAGTAAAGCTTCCTCTACACTGTCCCCATCAAACACTCCCAGGACAGGTCCAGCACGGGGTTAGATACAGAGTAAATCTCCCTCTGCACTGTTCCCATCAAACACTCCGAGGACAGGTACAGCACGGGGTTAGATACAGAGTAAAGCTTCCTCTACACTGTCCCCATCAAACACACACAGGACAGGTACAGCACGGGGTTAGATACAGAGTAAAGCTTCCTCTACACTGTCCCCATCAAACACACACAGGACAGGTACAGCACAGGGTTAGATACAGAGTAAAGCTTCCTCTACACTGTCCCCATCAAACACACACAGGACAGGTACAGCACGGGGTTAGATACAGATAAAGCTCCCTCTGCACTGTCACTATCAAATAACTATCAAATCTCCACATCATGACTATCAAATATTCCAATGACAGATACAGCATGGGGATAGATACAGGGAAAAGCTGCCGACACATCAAACACACCCAGGACAGGTACAGCATCGGGTGAGATACAGCGTATATCTCCCTCTGCATTGTGTGTGTGTGAGAGAATGTGTGTGTGTGAGAGAGAGTGTGTGTGTGAGAGAGAATATGACTTTGTGTGTGTGTGTGAGAGGGAGAGTGTGAGAAAGAGAGACAATGTGTGATGGAGACAGAGTGCGTCTGAGAGAGTGTGTGTGTGTGTGTGAGAGAGAGTGTGTGTGTCTCTGAGAGTGTGAGAGAGTGTGTGTGTGAGAGAGAGCGTGTGTGTGTGAGAGAGTGTGTGTCTGTGTGTGTGAGAGAGTGTGTCTGAGAGTGTGAGAGAGAGTGTGTGTGAGAGAGAGAGAGAGCGTGTGTGTGAGAGAGAGTGTGTGTGTGTGTGAGAGAGTGTGTGTGTCTGAGTGTGTGAGAGAGTGTGTGTGCGAGAGAGAGAGAGCGTGTGTGTGAGAGAGAGTGTGTGTGTGTGTGTGAGAGAGTGTGTGTGTCTGAGTGTGTGAGAGAGTGTGTGTGCGAGAGAGAGAGCGTGTGTGTGCGTGAGATTATGTGTGTGTCTCAGAGTGTGTAAGAGAGAGTGTGTGTGTGAGCTGATCTTTCTCCACACCCTATCGGTAACTGCAACACGATATTCTGCACCCTTTCCTCTCCTTCTCCCTGTGTACTCTATGTACAGAATGTTTTGTCTGTATAGCGCACAAGAAACAATACTTTTCACTGCATCCCAATACAAATCAATCAAATCAAATTAACACGGTGAAGTTTGGACCCTGTGGGGTGACAGTTGTCTGAATACAGATTCTATCTTATTGTAACATTCAGGTACCACGTGTACTGAGCTCACCAGCGTTCTGTCTGTATTGTGTGAATCCAGTCTTGAAATATCCACTCATGTTGCTAATTCTGCCAAGACAGAAACATAAAGAGTGTTTGAATTCTCCGTGATTCGACCCCTTAACGATAAACAACATGGTGGATGAGAGGGATAGAGAGGGAGAGGGAGAGAGAGAGAGGAAGAGAGAGAGATGGAGCGATGCAGAGTAACAGAGAGATAGGGAGAGGGAGCAATGCAGAGAGTAACAGTTAGACAGTGAGGAATAGAGATTAATTCAGATGGATGGTGAGTGACAGGGGAGTCCGAGACGCTACATAAGCAAGGTAAAGATTTGAAAATGGAGGAGTGTTTCTTACCCACTTTTAAAAGACAATCCACACTCACACCAGTCACATTTCACACTCTCTGCTCAGTCCTGTGTTTTGGGGCTGTTGAGTGTGGGATCAGTGTTTGCTTTTCTCAAACCGCACTGATATTCCCAACAAGGGCAAGACGTTTCAGTGTTTAAAAATGTAAACATTTAAAAACAAAAGCAGACAGGATTTGGTTAAATCTCACGGGATCCAGGGTGAGGTAGCCAAATGGATATAAAATAGGCTTGATGACAGAAGACAGAGGGTGGTTGTAGAGGGTTGTTGTTTTGGTCAAACTGGAGGCCTGTGACCAGCGGGGTGCCTCAGGGATCGGTGCTGGGTCCACTGTTATTTGTCATTTATATTAATGATTTGGATGAGAATTTAGGAGGCATGGTTTGTAAGTTTGCAGTTGACACCAAGATTTGTGGCATAGTGGACAGTGAAGAAGGTTATCTCGGGTTGCAATGGGATCTTGATCAATTGGGCCAGTGGGCTGTTGAATGGCAGATGGAGTTTAATTTAGATAAATGCGAGGTGATACATTTTGGTGGATCGAACCAACACAGGACTTACTCAGTTAATGGTAGGGTGTTGGTGAGAGTTACAGAACAAAGGGATCTCGGGGTACAGATAGATAGCTCCTTGAAAGTGGGGTCACAGGTGGATATAGGGGTGAAGAAGGCATTCCACATGCTTGGTTTCATTGGTCAGAACATGGAATACAGGAGTTGGGACGAGTTGTTGAAGTTGTACAAGACATTGGTGAGACCACACTTGGAATGCTGTGTATTGTTCTGGTCACCCTTATAGAAAGGAGATGATTAAGCTGGAAAGTGTGCAGAAAAGAATTACTGGGATGCCAAGGGGTCCTGATGGTTTGAGTTATAATGAGAGGCTGGATACTCTGGGACTTTTTTTCCCTTGAGTTGGCTTAGTGGTGTTCTTCTAGAGGTCTCTAAAATAATGAGGGCATGGATATAGCAGCTTTATAGAACCTTAGTTAGGCCGCACTTGGAATATAGTGTTCAATTCTGATCGACACACTATCAGAAAGATGTGGAGAATTTGGAGAGGGTTCAGAAAAGATTTACCAGGATATTGCCTGGTATGGAGGGCATTAGCTCTGAGGAGAGATTGGAGAAACTTGCTTTGTTCTCACTGGAACGACGGAGGTTGAGGGGCGACCTGATAGAATTCTACAAGATTATGAGGGGCATGGACAGAGTGGATAGTCAGAAGCTTTTTACCAGGGTGGAAGATTCAACATCTAGGGGGCATAGGTTTAAGGTGTGAGGGGCAAGGTTTAAAGGAGATGTACAAGGCAAGTTTTTTTACACAGAGGGTGGTGGGTGCCTGGAACTCGCTGCCGGGGGAGGGAGTGGAAGCAGATACGATAGTGAGTTTTACGGAACGTCTGGACAAATACATGAATAGGATGGGAATAGAGGGATATGGTCCCCGGAAGGGTAGGGGGTTTTAGTTCAGTCGGGCAGCATGGTAGGTGCAGGCTTGGAGGGCCGAAGGGACTGTTCCTGTGCTGTAATTCTCTTTGTTCTTTGATAAGCTCGTCAACATCTTTTCCAAAAGGGAGGGCAGTCTTAAACTAGAAGACACAGGTTTAAGGTGAGAGGGGAGAGGTTCCAGAGGGCAATTCTTTTCACACATAGGGTGGTGAGGGATTGGAACAAGCTGCCAGAAGTCGTAGTAGAAGCGGATACAATTTTATATTTTAAAAAGCATTTAGACAGTTATTCTGGTAAGATTGGTGTGGAGGGATTTGGGCCAAACGCAAGGCATTTGATACGAGCTTTATGGTAGAAACTGGGTGGCAGGGAAAAGTTGGGCCAAAGGGCCCATTTGTATCTGAGCTCTGTTTTCTGCCCGGAAACCATTTCTCAATCCATCCCAGTATTTTCCAAATTTGTGGATTGGACACAGTAAATTGCCGTTTCCTGTCCAAAGCTGTGTTGGTTCGGTGGATTAAGGTAAATGTGTGGGGTTACGGGGATAGGGCTGGGTCAAGGGCCTTGGTAAGATACTGTTTCAGAGAGTCAGTACAGACTCGATGGGCTGAATGGTCTCCTTCTGCACTGCAGGGATTCTGTGACTCTACTATTAAGATCCCTTTGTCATTTGAAGCTTCCAGCTAAAATGCTGACAATGCTGCCTATTTCTGTGCACTTTGGCAAATGTTCTGTCTCATCACCGGGCGACACGGTGGCACAGTGGTTAGCACTGCTGACTCACAGCGCCAGGGATCTGGGTTCGATTCCCCGCCTCGAGTGACTGTCTGTGTGGAGTTTGCACGTTTGCTAAATTGCCCCTTAGTGTCAGGGGGATTTGGGCGTGGGTGGGATTATTGTTGGGGCAGGCTTGTTGGGCTGAATGGCCTCATTCTGCAGTGTAGGAATGGTTGATAAATAGTGAAACTGAGACACAAACTGGGGCTTGGCAGCAGCAGACAGAATGGGAATCATTGCATCCTGCAGGGATTTTTATTACAGAATCAATTTCAGAAAATTTACAACTCAAAAGTCACAACAGCAAAGTGTGGGATTGCAAACTTGGAATGATTCGCCCAGGACTAAAGTTTAAAAGCTACAGATTGACATTCAGAAACAAGAGATGGCCTCACATCTTCAATTCTGTGATTGTCTGCCATCTCCTGCTCTGAATATTACAAAATCTCTGCCCCCTTCATGCGTCTGGAGACTTTGAAAGTTACGCAGACATTGGTAAAACTTTCCTTTATCTCAAGGCATCTCCTGTGAAATACTCAACTTCTGCAAAGAGACACAATCTAATTGACACTTTCTGAATCTCCTTTCAAACAACCTCCCAACCCCACTGTGCAGGATGCAGGAATGTCACCTTTTGTCACATTCCCCAACACAATTGTTGACACGTTTTCGGGACAGGAAAAGTAGATTCAACTGACAGATTCTGAGCCCCAGGTTGAATCTTTAAGATGTAAAAATGAACTGAAAGCCCAGGTCTCTCTGTTCCTGCAACTATTTTAACATTGACCCATTGATTTTAAATTGCTTCTCCTGTGTGTAAAATATCATCTATCAACTTCAGGTTTGAACATTAATAAGCGACTGAGCATCAACTGTGAATTATAGAAGGTAGTTCCAAACTAATATCACACCTGGTGTGGCAAAGTGTTCCTGAATTTCACTCCGAAAAGTCTAAAACCCTAAACATTGTCTAAAATCCAATGTCCCCTAAGTCCTGTCCCCATCAAACACTGTAAGAAGTCTCACAACACCAGGTTAAAGACTTTAACATGGTGTTGTGAGACTTCTTACTGTGCTTACCCCAGTCCAACGCCGGCATCTCCACATCATGCCCATCAAACACTCCCAGGACAGATACAGCAAGGGGTTAGGTACAGAGTATAGCTCCCTCGACACTGTCCCCATTAAACAATCCCAGGACAAATACAGCACGGGGTTCAATACAGAGTAAAGGTCCCTCTACACTGTCCCCATCAAACACACCCAGGACAGGTACAGCATGGGGTTAGATACAGAATAAAGCTCCCTCTACACTGTCCCCATCAAACACACCCAGGACAGGTACAGCATAAGGTTAGATACAGAATAAAGCTCCATCGACACTGTCCCAATCAAACACTCACAGGATAGATACAGCACAGAGTGTGCGTGAGTGAGACAGACAGTGTGCGTGAGCGAGACAGAGAGTGTGCGTGAGCGAGACAGAGAGTGTGTGTGAGAGACAGAGTGTGTGTGAGCGAGACAGGGAGTGTGTGTGAGAGACAGGGAGTGTGTGTGAGAGACAGAGAGTGTGTGTGAGAGAGACAGAGAGTGTGTGTGAGAGAGACAGAGAGTGTGTGTGAGCGAGACAGAGAGTGTGGTGAGCGAGACAGAGAGTGTGTGTGAGCGAGACAGAGTGTGTGTGTGAGAGACAGAGTGTGTGTGTGAGAGACAGAGTGTGTGTGAGAGACAGAGTGTGTGAGAGAGACAGAGAGTGTGTGAGAGACAGAGAGTGTGTGTGAGAGAGACAGAGTGTGTGAGAGAGACAGAGAGTGTGTGTGAGAGACAGAGTGTGTGAGAGAGACAGAGTGTGTGAGCGAGACAGAGAGTGTGTGAGCGAGACAGAGAGTGTGT